>NC_056739.1:864423429-864720929 GCF_019279795.1 Protopterus annectens
CGTGTCATCATGGCCAATGGGAACATTTTTTAATCTCTGTTCATTGCCTCACCAAGATGAATGCAAACATTTTGCCTCATTAACACCTACCTTTTGCAGTGAGACAATTCTCATTTCCTACTTCTCCCATATTTCAGGAGAAATTGGGAATGTACAATCCGAATGGCACCTGTTCAGGATTACTACATCTGCGGTAATGGTAAACAGTAATGGTCTGAAGTGCTCATTACTTGACCGTCAGCAGGTATTAGGGTCACTGTCATCATCTCACTGGAGAAGAATCAAGCTCCCTGGCAAAAAAAAATGAATAATTAAATAAAATTAAATTAATTATTAAATTAATAATAATAATGGTACAAGATGCATTGGCTTCAACGCTGTGCACCCCTGCCCTGATGTCCTCTAAAAATGAGAAAGCAATAGTAGTCATACCCTGGATCAAATAGCTTATTCTGTTGTATCTTGCAGAAAGTGTGCTATTAAACAGTACCATTTGTTGTACAGGTGCTTTGTTTGACTGCTTGATACTTTGCTGGTATTGTTTCACATCGGTAGAAGTACCAGTCTTATAAAGTGCACCTAAAGGTGTAACCTCTAAGACTTTGCTTCAAGCCTCTGTGATATTTAATGAGCTTTGCTGCTTTCCGTTGAACTTTACTGTTATCTGGTGCTCATGGTGAGTTTTATACAAAGGCTGGAAGGGATTCTTGCTATGTGCAGTTGTTGTATTGCATTCTCATCACAGGCACTGGGTGCTACCCATCAGTATAGGACATGCTCTGCTCTGTTGGATCCACTTAACCTCTTATTACTCAAAAAATGTATACCTTTTCATAGACTGTGAAACATATGGTAACACTTTGTAACCTGCTCTGCAGCTGCTCTACTCCCAGACCAATCCTAGCTGTATTCGGCATGCTGTTAACATGAGAAACATCCTGAAATGTATTTATTTACTAATTATATGGTAACTGGGTAGGTGGTCTAGTCCAAAGATCCTTTTCAACTAGGACCTGGGCTCAAACAGCAATAAGCAATGAGAGTAAACTAAGGTTATATACTTCCAATATGGTAGATCATTAGGTTTACATTTTTTTTTATAAATAAAGCTCATAGCACATGCCCCTTTTTGCTTCACTACATGGATGCTGACAGCCACAAAGGTAACCTTCCTTGACCTATTATTATTATATTAAGGCAACAACAACTTGCTCTTTCCTCCCCTTCAACACATTTTCTACATTCCATTCTTTTGATTATAGCACTGTAGAGGGTACAGCAGTATTCTCCAAGCATGTCCTTTCGTGTCCCTCCATTGTTTTGTACCAAAAGCCCCCCCCCCCCCCCAAGTGTTTTGTACCAAAAGAAAGGAGGAGTGAAGGAGGAACTGTAAGACAGAAAAACAGAGCAGATCAAGAAAAAATACTGGTTAGGTGGTGTAGAGGCTAAAAGAGAGCATTTGCAATGGTGAAGAACAAAACATCCGAGAAACTACCAGCTTTTGGGAAATGACTCAGCAGATAGAACAGGAAAGCTTTGTCAGGTTGCAAGGCAATGACAGAATGATTAAGAAAGTCATCAGATCATTCCTAATGGATGACAGCAACAATCTGCTCACCATTCCAGAGGCCATCAAAAGCAGATGGAAGGAGTATTTCTAGAAGCTTCTGAATGGAGAAAATACCACAATCACATGAAGCCATAAACCACTTTCATTCTAAGATAGTTAAGGCTGTTTCAATTTTCAGTAAATCAAACCAATTGGTTCTTTAGGGGAGCATGTTTTAGCTCTGTGCACATATGATGTAGCCTGACCCCAGATAAGTCACTCAACACTACATATCATAGCAGGGCATGTTGAGCACATTTCTGAAACCATAAGAGTAAATTATTTCTAGTTAAAGGAAAGCAAACACCCATAGTGTATTCAGGCAATTTATAACAAAATGCTAGCCAGCAAACATTTGTCTGTACAAGTATGCTGTGCTGAAGGTTCCCAGACCAATACTTTCAAGTTCACAAATATAACCTATGAGTAGTAAAGCACTTATTTTTACATAGCATCGTCCCTAAATGGTTAAGTTCCTTTTTAGCTTTAATAACAGACAAGGATGGTTACTGTAGGACAACTAACACATCAAGTAATGAGCAACCTGAAAGCCGGTATTGGGTATTGAGAGCCACAAGATTTTAAGGTTTTGTTTTGGAGATGATATAATTTTTAAAAGATTTTTTTTAAATAAATATATTTATTCAACTTAGTCTAATGGCAGTTGTGAATCATATTTGGAATGATAAATGACAGAATACATTTTATTATTCATTGTTAGCTGAGACGCAGATTCTTACAGACTGGCAGGACAAAAAAGGAGATAAAAGATTCCTGAAGCTGAACAAGGAGCATGAAATAGGCACCCCAATAAAGCATGGCAAGCCCAAAAAGCAGAAAGTGGAGGGCAAAGGAGGACAAATTGCTGGCCCAGGACCAGGTCAACCAAAGTCCAAAAACCTGCAGCCCAAAATTCCTGAGTACGAGTTCACAGATAAGCTTATTGATATTCCCAGAATCCCAAAAAATGATGCACCCAACAAGTTTGTAGGATAGTTGTGCTTCATGGCAGAGAAGGCTCCATGAGGGTTGGTTGTACTGGTTGTTTATATTCACACACACACAACAGGTCTGTCTGTCTGTGTGTGTATGTATATACATGTACGAATGTATATACATATGAAACACTTTTCTTGATGAGTACTTTACTGCTTGTTATGCTGGTGAGGTGAGTAATACCAGATTAACCCAAGTACGGATCCCTTCCCAGAGTAGGGTAAGAAGTATATTTACAGTGTCTGCAACTTTCTTAGGTCATTTATATATGCTTTTGGACCAGCAGATAATATTGATGGGGAGGGAGTTGTTTATATAAAAAAAATTAGCTACAATTCCATGTTTGTACTTGTAATTGCTGCAAGGCCTTGTGAATCAGTGGTTCTTTTTCATAAAATTGTGAGGCTTCACAGTGTGAGACATGTTTGTGTGATATAATTACAAGCGGGTATGTAAATGTTTCTTTAAAATGTATTTCCTAAAATGAAGTAATAAATCAGGTGATTAGGGCTGTGAGCTGGAGGTGTGTGTGTGTGTGTGTGTGTGTGTGTGTGTGTGTGTGTATACACACATTTTTATGTGCAAATGAAAAAATGCTCACATTTGTGTGCAGTTTTATGTATATGTGTTTATATAAGCTATGTGTATTTGCAGTAGAATGCATGTGTAGTATGTGCATATTATGCACACATTTTGGTGCATTATTGTACCGGTTTCCTCCCACATCCCAAAGACATGCTGTAGATGGATTGAACACTCTAAATTGGCCCTTGGTGTGAGTGTGGGCGTGCCTACTGTGGAAGGTTGGGTGCCAGGCTGGCAACTCGACACTGTAAAACTCCCCTGCCAATCATGAGAGGACAGGTGATCCGCTGTGGCGACCCCTAACCAAGAAAAGCTGAAAGAAGAAGAAGAAGATTCATTGTTAGTATTGCTTTAACTTGCATCCCACTGTTTCAATTGTTGAATTAATTAAATGATTGTATAATTGGATTACTTCACTCATAAAACTAGTTGGTGGGTAGTTTGTGATGATTCTGATGAAGTCTTGTTTTTTGTAAGGACAAAAACACTTAATCCATTCATTTGTTTTATTTTATGCTTGCAATAAATATATTTTTTTATTTTACATATTTTAAGTAAATTGTTTTGAACCCCATATTTCAGGTTACTGATTATTTGATGTATTAGTTGCCCACAGTAAACGTCCTTGTCTGTTATTAAAAATTCCCAGTTAAGGTTTGCTAGCTGGGCATAGATTCACTGGATGAAATTCCTTCAATTTTTTCACCTGTGCACTGAGAAGAAGTTAATAGTTTGCAGTCTGAGGAAAGGGGGATTAACCAGACTCGTGGAAATGTTATTGCATTCAAACCTGTTGATGTATTTAATAAACAGGAAGTTTCTAAATTTTTTTTAGCTCCGACAGGAGGGCGAACCATTCAGCTACTACTGGACACAGAAGGAGGGTCCAACAGTTCAACACTTGCTCTGAATGGAGGGAGGCTTACATAAGTATCTTTAAATGGAGAAGGAAGTCCCACCCCCTTTCAGTATGGCTTGGAGAGACACTGTTCAAGTAAAACAAATGGATCTAGCCACAATGGGATGAGTGAATCTTCCACTGAGGTTCAAAAGGATTCTTCTGTTCGAGTGTCCACCTCAGACATTTTACCACCAACAAGAAAATGTACGGTGCCTTAAAAACATATGCTGCAGTATCTAATGTACCAGGCATTAATGGAACTTTAAACAGTGACAATAGCAGGAATGCAAACTTTAATGGTACAACTAGTAATGTATGAACTTTACTAGAACTGGTTCTGCTTCATTGGATGATTTACTTAAAAGACACTTTGTTTTCAATGGTGTTTTTAATAAGAGTGCCAATACCTGGTTATATTTTGCTAAATATGTTGATGGGGTTGAGGAATGTACACTCAAGGAATATATTAATATTTTTCAGCGGAAACTGTTTAAGTTAAAATCATTACAAATGGACATTGAGTACCTAAAAATGTTTGGAATTTAATTTAGTTCCACAGGGTTTAAGGGGTTTTAAATCTTCATTTGGATTTAATTACGATGATATGTTTAATGATTTTACATTGATGTTTCTCAGGTATGGGTTTGAACTTATGGACAGGATTATTAAATATAATGAAGTGTATATTAATAATCTCTTTCATGAAGTGGAACAGTTTAAGTACAAATTAAGAGTGATTTAATTTTTGAACAGGGGAAAAATTTTATAGTAAGTCTGTTTTAAATATTTTAAATATTGATAGGAAGTGCAATGCTGGTTTTAAATGAAAGCAGAAAAATGGAAAGGGATATGCTAAAAAAGAAGCTTATGTGCTTAATAAATGTGGAAAGACAGAGGGATTCAGGCAACATAAATATGAGACAAAACAATCTTGGGAGAATAGGAGGGATTCACAGGTTTTTCCCTCCAATAGGGATCAAGGAATCACAACCCAGGTTATTTTAATTATCCAACATTACCCCAAACATTGGATATAGTTCAAAGGGATATGGATATAATTACTTTTGATGGTATAGATGTTTTATACCAAGGCTACCATATTTATAATTATACTGGTAAGACCATAACTAAAGGACATTTTACCCTATTTCAGAAAGGGGTTAAATTCATTCTCTCTAACAAATTTGATGTAGTGGATGCTATCATAGAGCTAAAATTATTTTTAAGGAAATTGAATTTATCCATTTATTTCAATGACAAGAAAGGGGTGGAAACACATAGAAAGGAAGGGAATTTTATGAAGAAGAAGAGTACCTTTAATCCACAACTTGATCCCACATTGCAAGTTTTTGAAAGAGCAGTCACTGAGGAAATTTATTCTTTTAGTAATAATAATAGAAAGATTCACCTTCATAACTTAACTGTAAAGGAGAAAGAGTTGTTGTTAGGATTAAGGAATGATAATGCTATTCATATTATGAAGCCCAATAAAGTAGGGGGTGGTTTTATTTAATTCTTTGAACTATTCCGGGGCTATGTTTAATTTACTGTATGACTCAGATATTTATTTACCAATTTGTAAAAAATGAGACCAGTATTGTGTATCAGAGAACAGGTTCTCTTTTGGAGGAATATCTTATTGAGCAAAGAATATCTAAGGACTTGTATATCATACTGCTGAAAATGAAAAACTGCTAATCCACAACAAAGAATCCTGAGTAGACCTGTATGACACACCAGTTGAGTCCAGCTAGATCAACAAAAGCAGTATTTATTAAGCTCAAAAATGATAAGACACTTTTCGTTAATCCACAATAGTTTAACTTTATCAGAAACACACTTCCTTAGAAGCAAGAGTTTAAATAACCCACTTGTCACACCACATGGTCTACAACCAAAGGTTGTTGGGTGTGGCAGCTAACACTCCTAAAAGGAACCCTTCCCTCTGACAAGTGGGTTATTTAAACTCTTGCTTCTAAGGAAGTGTGTATCTGATTAAGTTAAACTATTGTGGATTAATGAAAAGTGTCATCATTTTTGAGCTTAATAAATACTGCTTTTGTGGATCTAGTTGGACTCAACTGGTGTGTGATACAGGTCTACTTAGGATTCTTTGGTGTGGATTAGAGTTTTATATCATGTTGCAAAGCAGAATGGAGCAGGCAAATGTTTATATGAACACACCAAAATTTTATTGCAATCCAAGGTTAAAATTGTAGAATATCCAAATGTATAAGCACTTTCCTCTCCTTTTTAAATAAGTTGAAGAGACTTCATCAGATACAATTAGTTACTTTCATCACCTGGATTTAAAAGAAGAAATTCAAATTAAATCACATCCTAGAGCAGTCAACACACCTTCATTTAAAGCCATAGTATACTTAAAATTGTCATTACTTCCACAACACCATGAAAGTTGTTAAAACCATTAAAAATACTTTTAAAATACTTCATGAATTTTAAAATCATCACCTATCTTACAATTATATTAATAACTTAACATTTAAATACATTTAAATAAATAAATCCATGTGGTAATAAATATAAATAAATACCTAAATACCTAAATAAATACCTACTTGGCTGCTCAGCCTTAATCAGGTAGACATATATACCAGACATGTAGCTGTATTTTTGGCAGTCATCTTGTTTTACATGATTTTGGCCAATGATCAATTGCATTTGTCTGCAGCTGGACATAGTCTTGGCACATTCCTTTTTGAAAATCACTCAGGTTCTCAACCAAGAAGTTTTTCATGTACATCTAAATGATCTGAAAATGAAAGGTTACAAATGTCATATACAAATGCTAGAAATCTAAATAGTAAACAGGTTTAATTGAGTGAACATTAATAGAACAAAATGGTCATATTGATTTAGTAATAGAACCTTGGTAAAAGACGTTGACTGGTACACAGGATTCAAGGTTGCAAGATTTAATAAAAAATGAGTTTTTTGTTAATCAGAGAAGGAAGAATTGGTGTTTATAATAAAGAATGAATGAATACCCTCTCTTCTGATGCTTTCAAATTAAATTAATAAAATATATATTATAAAAAATGCAGCAAAGATGGTAAATGCCTCACTCTTCAAAATTACCACACTAAAGAAGTCTATAGGTATGAGGCAAAGCAAGCAGGCAGTTGATGTCTTGTACCCAAAGTCAAAGTCTGAAGAAGTGGTACTTATACCGGGAAAGCGCTAGCGTTCAATAAATGCTGGATTTCTGCTTTTGTTTCTGACTTTGACTTTGGGTACAAGACATCAACTGCCTATTTGCTTTGCCGCTCTCTTATGGACTAAATTAATAAAATAGATGTCGTTGATAATAAATAGACCTTATTATAAATTTAGTTGTTGTTTACAGAATTTGTAACTAAAACTTTCTCTTTCAATTTTTATTAAAAACTCTTGTGTGCAAATATGTTTTTATTTTAATAGGCAATTTCAACTTGCTCCAATTTAAATTTACCTACTTCAAAAATTTAAATAAGAGGTCTGCTACAAAGGTGTATGTTAGCTAGACAGTTGCAACAAGTCGTATCTTTTCCAAGTAGAGGTAATAATAATCTAGACTTTGTCTTAATACATCACACCAATCCAGATTATTTGAAAGCATTTTCCCTTTTTCCAGTAGTGGTTATGAGGTTTTAGTCTTTAAAATTAAACATCAAGGGCTGCTCATTAAGCTACCAAAAATACAGAAATATTAAACTCATCAAGAACTACTATAATTCATGCTTTTGGGTTATAAGACTAGAATATAACCCTAGGGAAAAGGGGTCCCTATTAAAATGCGTCTTGGTCAAACTTAGAAGACTGAAACAGCAAAATATTGAAGTGACTTTTAAGTGAATTCTTGAATTCTGGGAAAGAATTCGCTTGGCCACTTCATTACTTTGCCATTTTCTGCACTGTAGTGTGGTCTCTGAGTTGGTATATTTAAGTAGGGGGTTGTGAGGGCTTTTCCCCCTCACTTAATGTAATGTTTAAAGTGTTTTGTTTTTTATTTATTTTTTTGTTGGAACAGCAATTTTTTTCCAAGGAAAAAAGTTCTGACAGTTTGACATTGTAAGCTTTTGCTTACATAGGGTCGATTAATCACCGTTCATTTTTGTGCAGTGTTATATTACTGGCAGGGTTTTTGCTGTTATGCCATAACTTCTTACTCCTTACGAGTGGAGCATGCAGTGGGTAGGTGGAACTTGCAATGAGTTGACTTCTACACGAAGTTGATGCTGGCAACCTTCCCTGCCTACATTTTAGGAGGCATTCTGCAGATGACTCCCCAGCCTCCGATCTCAGGCCACTTTGCATGCCTATGTATATCCCCCACCCTCAGAATGGGCAGACACATGTCCTTCCCTGGTAGCCCTTCAAATTGAATCCAGGCTGCTTGGTCCATAATTAGGACTTTATCCTTTTACACCATAGTGCTGGCTTATAAAAGAAAGATTACCTAGAAAGATTAAAGCACAAATAAGAAAAAAACTATTTTCTAAAAATTGGTTGAAGTCTTTAAAAAATAAAGGAAATTATGTAAGACAATAATTATCTGTCATGGGTTACGGTAGACTCTTAGTGTTGGCTGCCCATAGAGGCTGTCTATCTGCAAAGTTTTCCAGGCAGAGGAAGAAATGAAGCAGGTTACTAGGTTTTCTTTCTTTATCTCACATGCACTCTCTCATACCTGCAGACAATTTATAGTTCACACTCTACCTACTGTGTGTCTTTGGATTGTGGGATGAAACTGGAGCACCTGGAGAAAAGCCATGTGAACACAGAGAAGACATGTAGACTCCTGCAGAGAAGACATACCGGCCAGAACAAAACTTCAGAGCCTATTGCTGTGAGGTGGCAATATACCTATTGTACTTCTGCACCATACCTCTCAACTTCCCAGATTTTTGCCTCATATTTTTTGTCTGTTTCTCATAAAATTTGGTTTTCTGGCAAATCACTAGTATGATCTGAGGATTGACGTTATTAAACACAGACATACATTTGAGTTTCGGACTTCATATCCTTCAGGAAATGCATGTCATCACAAATCTTGTTATTCGAGAAACCTTCTAAGTTTAGAAGAGCAATATTTAAAATCTGTCCCTGTTTTGGGCATTTGTACCACCCCATTAAGTTAAGCTTTGTCCAGATTTCTTACACTAAGAAGCTGAGAGGTATAAGTATACTAAGAAAGGAAGGAAGGAAAAAATCTTTGTTCTTCTGTCATACAATGTAGTGCAGAAAAGATTGAGGCACACAGTTAAAATAAAACAAAATCCTTGGGAGTCATCAGTCATGAGGTGATCTTGTGGTTAGTGTTGGCCAGCAAGTTTATAATATTACAACTTTAAAAATGAATGGTTATATTTGTTTTTCAGCCTGGCTTTTATTTAAATTAGTGACATAGAACTTAGACACAGTAACCCCCCCCCTTTTTTTATTGGAGAAAGTTGGTTAATGGTGGTCCCTATGATATTCTAAGTTATAAATGTATTAGCCTTTTATCCTGTCCTGGAGAAATAATGGCGAAACCAGTCGTGTTTACCTGAAAACAACTTAATGAGTTTTAAATATACAAATAGCCACTGATTTGCTTTTAGTTCAGGGAAATCTGCTAGTGTTTAAATTATATTTTTATAACAATGTTATTGAGGCCTTTCGATAACGGTTCACAAATAGATGTTACATACATTGATTTTTCTCATGCCTTTTATACTTTGGATTATAATCAGTTTTATTAGCAAGACTTGATGTATAGGGCACTTTATTGAATTTTTTTTTTGTTATGCTCATACTGCAATGGGTAAAATATTAATCTGATCCAGATTATGTACAAGCTAGACCAGATCATTGGACTGTACATAATAAAATGGCCATAAATGTTAGTAAGCCCAAAACTGTGAGTTTTGAAAAAATAGTGATGCTTGTTATACTCCCAAGTTTATTAACGTTCAGAAAGTTGTTTCTTTTTAAAGATCTTAGGGCGAACATATCATACAATGTATATATTTATCAAAGCGTAAAATTTAAATGGATGTTGCTTGGTGCTTTTCAGTAGTTACCCTTAGAGTGACTAGGTGACCTCAAAGGGTTTTTGGCTGTTGGTTATCATTTTTGTTGAGGGTTTCAGCAGTATAGGTATTGCTGAAAGTTGCTCACAGTTGTGAAAGGCTGCTGTCAGTTGCTAGCTATATATTTCATTGCTGTGGTATTGCCGTATGTTGTCAGTTTTGCTGAGTCACCGTTGCACGCTTTGTGTCTCAGTGTTAGTATCTTGGTACTAGTTGAGTGCAGACGTCCTTATTGCTGTAGTAGTTGCAGGACCAACTGTGTTCTCTCATAGCACATGTGTGGCTGCGCTTAATTGCTCTTACTGCTCAGAATTAGATGTGTCTTCACATAGCTTAGTTCTACACTTAGCCGAATTACAGAGACTTTCTGTTGAACACTTTCTCTTGAACACTTAGACATAGCCGGCCTTAGGCATAGGCCAACTAGGCGTCTGCCTAGGGCGCCGGTCTTGCAGTGGCATTTTTCCAGTCTTTATTTGGTGTAGGTAGACCGGGTGGTGTAGTGGAGGGTGCCGTGAAGCCCATTTGCCTAGGGCACTAGCTGACCTAAGGCCGCTCCTGCACTTAGATCAGACTAAATCCAAGGCCCAGATGGGCACAGTGGAAAGTAAACCTGTCTGTATCCATTCTATTGTAAGCATCATAGTAGTTACTAGTCTTGGGCAGAGTAGGGACTACCATATGCTTATGGATGATTGTCTGCTTGAGTAATTCTATCTGTGAGAGGTGCAAATATCTGTGCAGTCATGAGGTATCCACATCACCCAGTAAGAGCCTGTGAACATCACACACCACCACCCACATCTCATCACAACCACACTAAACTGACATATGCTAAGGCTGTAAAATAAATCGCTACTAAAACCACCAATGATTAAGACTAGGTCTTAGTAACTATCTCTCAATGTGGCAATACCATGCTCATACATAAAGGGTCACCAGAAAATAATAAAAAATTCTCTAATACTTCAAATTTCATGACCAAAAACAGTAATGTCCTAGTAAATGGTGACTCTCAGGCACATTGGCAACATGCACACAAGACTGTAAAAAGGCCGGGTACAGTTAGTTTTATCTTTGGTGTCCAGATTTGTGATGTCAAAGGGGGTCTCTCTTATCCCTGGAGAAATATGATTATCATCTGGTGGTGAGTGTGAATGACTTTGAGTGTGCAACCCTGTGGGCCATGCAGAGAGATATAATGAATCTCATGAAACATGTGGCTATTGGCAAGACATTAGTTCTGAGTTGAATCCTGCCTTCACTCAGAATGATACCTGAATACAAAGAAAATATTTATCTGTCTAGGAGGGTCCAGTATGTGTCAGCATGGGGTAAAATCTTTCTTCACCAAGGGTGTCCTGCACTTCTGATTCCATGGCTGCCATATACTGGTTACCATGGCTGCCATATACTGGTTACCATGGCTGCCATATACTGGTTAAACACCTTGCTGCTCCCTTACAGCTTTCTTAGGCAGTCTGGCTAATGGGCATCCCAGCATAGCAGATATTAATGTAAGCCATTTCCAACCCCAAACTGGACCATTTCAGGGTGTCTGTTCTCAACATCAGAAGTCTTAACAACAAACGGCATGATCTTGATGCTGGCCTGCAACTTGAACACATCTATGTAATTACTAAGATTTGGTTTCAGTGAAAAGGTAGGACTCCCACTGTACGTGTATTTTACACCTATCATATATTCAAGCCAGGTGGAAATTGTGATGGCATTTTCATATATTTGTCAAGAATCAGATTCCAAAGACCAACAAACTGAACTCTAACTCCAACATGTTCTGAACAAAAAAAAAAAACCTTTAGCATGCTATAACCACATAAGATTTCTAAATGTTCTTTAACTACCTGTTACTCAAAACGCCTTTATAATGGTAGATTTCAATGACCCCCCCCCCCCAATGGAGCACCTATGTTGATGAGAACTCATATTTTTGTGCAATAACTCAGGTGCTAGTCTCAGCTCCTATTTTGGTGTAATAAACCAACCAGTGCAAAACTAGCCTTCTTGTGCCTTGCATATAGAGCAATCTCTGACCCAGCTTTAATGCTGCACATTCGCAAGTCAAATGACACATGGGTCACTCACTCAAAGGACCTTAACCTGATATGTGACATCAATAAAACTTGCTGGAGAGAGAGATTTGTCTCACAGAGGTTGTCTCGCCTTTGGAACAAGCTTCCTATTCATGTTATACAAAGCCCCTCGCTGGCCCTATTTAAGTGTAATTTGGACGATTGGATGAGTAACCGAAAATTCACCCTGGGGTTTCCACCTGTGTCTCTCTTGGACAGGAGCAATAGGTGCTGATTTTAGTGTCTGCTTGAACCAGACACCCTTGGGAACACATGTTTGGCTAGACTTGTAAGGGCCCTGGGGCTGTTAGCCTAGTAACCTCCTATTATCCTATGAACTGTTTTTATTCTGTGCAGTAATGTACTGTTTAGATTCGTAAAATGTTTTTGGGTGTTATGTCTGTAATTGTTTGCTATAATGTCTGTTGTAATGCTTCTTGTGATGTTTTGCACATTTGAGTCCGGAGAAATAAAATTTTGTTCAGTTTGCACTGTTGTATGAAGTCTGAATGACAATAAAGTTTACTTTGACTACTTTGACTTTAATATCTCCAAAATCAAGTATGCCCAGAAATTCTTAAATTATACTAAAACTTCCCAAAACAAATAGCAAAACAACTAAATGTAATATTCTTGTCCTGGAACTAAATAACATAGCCACTTCATGTACCACCCCTCTGTTTTCTCCATCCCTGGTTATTCTGACCATAACTTTACCTTCTGTTTGAAAATCTCTAAAACCCTTCAGTCAGTTCTGAATTCAAGGATTTCACATAGACAGATAGACAGACTCTATGACAAGCAGTACAAATTAATTTGCAACATTATTAGACCTGACACGGACCCAGCTGCTACTAGGAACTAAAAGCTGGGGAAAATTAGGCAAATGAAATTATAGACCAAAAAACGTGGAGCAAGTAACACAAACTTGTAGGAAAAAACACCTTTAATAACAAAGCAAAGCTTTCGGGCAGAACCCTTCTTCAATACTAATACAATCAAGTCTGCATACTAGAAGCTTATATACAGGTCTAGAAGTCACATGATTAGCAGCCAAGAATCATGTGACGAACAAGTCTTAAAGTGCAAACAACATAATAAAACTTTAAAAAAATCAATTAATAATATTACGTAATCTAGTTAAAATTGGTTTTAAACTAACTTTGCTGTTAATTCCTGGATATGAATCAGCAGCTAGTCTTAAAATCCATTCAGATTCCTTAGTCTCAAGGTGATTATTCAAATCTCCACCTCTGGCACTAGGACAATTAAAATCAATAACTCTAAACTTAAAAGAATGTTCAGAGCCATGAATATTGATATGCTTATATAGTGCATTATTTTCACAACACCGTCTGATTTCTGAATTATGATCAATAACACGATCTTTCAGCTTACGAATAGTTTTTCCTACATAGAACGAAGTGCAGGATTTACATGTAGCCAAATAGATAACACCTGAAGTGTTACAAGTAGCTGAAATTTTAAAATTGAATACTTGACCAGTGCTAGGGTGTGTGAAAATATCACTACCATTACCAAACATCTGTGCACAAGCAATACAGTTAAAACATTGAAAAGTTCCATGCTTAATAGCCAACGTCATAGGCTTAGGTTTATAAAAATCTTTATAACACAATAAGCTTTTGATAGTCTTCATATTTCTATAAGAAAAGCATGGTTTATCACCTACAATAGCTTTCATTTCATCTGAAGCTAATAAAATTATCCAATTTCTTGAGATAATTTGTTTAACCAGGTGACTTCTTCTATTAAAAGTAGTCATATATCTAACTGAAGTCATCTCTTTATTGCTGTTATTATTTTTCTGGGATGTAGTTAACAAAATATCCTGCCCTTGATTAAAGCTGATAGGTTTCAAATAAGTCTTCCTAGCCTCTAAAATATCAGTTCTTGACTTATTAAGTAGGTGGGCATCATAACCACTCGAGGTAAATTCGACTATCAAATCATCCAGTTGTAACTTGAATACATCATCATCTGTGTTGAGCCTACTTGTCCTAATAAATTGTGATTTTACCACACTTCTGAAAATATGTGGAGCGTGCATACTACTGTAATGTAAATATTTACAACAGCTAACTTCCTTCTTATATACAGAAGTATTAAGAATTCCATCATTCAGCTGGAGTTTTACATCTAAGTAACACATAGTATTTTCAGAAACTTGCATTTTAAATTTCAAATAATCAGTTGTGGAGTTCAAATAGTCAACAAAAACATCCAGATCATGAAGTGTACCATTCCAAACAATTAAACAGTCATCAACAAATCTTTGATAAAAACTAATATAGGTAGAAAGATTCCTATTACTATACAGATGTTTATGTTCCCATTGGTAAAGGACTAGGTTAGCGTATGTGTTAGCCACTGAGGTACCCATAGCTATTCCTGTTAACTGTAAATATGAAGTTTCGTTAAACATAAAAATATTATTTTTCAAAACAACATCCATAAGACAGCAAATGTTGTCAATGGATTTGAAATCAGGGTTAGGTTGTGTTATTAAAAATTCCCTCAGAAGCTCAAGTCCGGCATCATTAGGAATGACGGTAAATAAGGATATGATATCCAAGCTAACTAAATAATGTCTTTTAGTTTTTATATCAGACTCATTTCTAGTATACCATTGCTGTAGCTTAGATAACAAATCATGTGTATCTTTCAGGATGGTATTACAATTAAGTAGATGTGGTTGTAACTGTTTGTGCAAGTAAACTGAAACCGGTTCTGTAATCCAGCCTCCACCTGAGACAATAGGTCTCATTGGTGGGTTATCCATAGACTTATATATTTTTGGGATACCATACAAATGAGGTATCAAAGGACAAGGTACAGTTAAAAAATGAAACAAATCAAGGTCGATATCACCATTAAGCTGAAGTTCAAATATTACCATGTTGACATAACTCACACATTTCTTTACATCAACATGTGTAACTATTTTAAATGCACTCTCATCATTCAGAAGTAGAGAAACAGCTGAAAAATATTTATCTCGGTCCATAATAACAGGCATACCACCTTTGTCCGCTTGCTTTATTACAATGTCATTATTATTTTGTAGACTTTTTAATGCTTCATACTCTGCAAAAGTCAGATTGAAGTTCTTATTCCTCATGGGCCGTAGATATAGTTCTCTTATTTGTAGTTCACAGACATCATGAAATGCATTCAGTATAGGTGCATTAAGTGGAATAAAAGTACTTTGTCGTTTTAGACTGTCTCCCATTGAGTTAGATTTACCAAACATTAGTTTTAAACTCAAGTTACGAACAAACAACTTTAAATCAGTTAAAGCAGACACAACATTATCACTACAGGATGGTATAAATTTAAATCCTTTATCTAAAAGAGAGAGATGAGCAGGATTTAACTCAAAAGATGATAAATTTAATGCCACAGCTACTTGCGACTTACTTTGTTGAGTCCTAAAGGGCTCTCATTTTTACGTTTGTTTGCTATGGTTGCCTGTGTTGCATACGACCTTGCAGGTGAACCTCTAGACCTGGGTGATCTATTCACGATGGTTTCAGCGTGCTCCAGTTGGAATCGTTTATTAGTTAAATTTAAAGTTAGTTGTTGTGTCTTTTTAATAGCCATAGCGTTCGTATTCGCATTCAGGTTGCCATCACGCTTGTTCTTACTTCCTGTAGGCGCACATGCGCTTTGGGATGAGGAACATGATACCAAAAGGCCAGGCTCATTCGTAACTGGTGCAGGGGGAGTTTCAGATGTCAAGGGTGTAGAGGGCGGGTTATTATTTAAAGAAATGTTGTCAAAAGTATCCAGGGAATCAAGTCCTTCTCTTGCAGGAACTTTATGGTAAGCAGTAGTACGAGGATTCTCAGTTCTGGGCCAAGAGAAGATATTCCCTCTTTGGAAGTCACCTATGTCGCGTTGGAGCTTCCGTTTTTTGGTAGCTTCCATCCTGACCTCAAAAGCTTGAATCCTATCAAGCATTTGCTGGTATACAGGTGTAACTTTAGGAAATTATAGCTAGTTTAATTTTCTAAATCTTTTTACTTCAGGAAACTAAGAATTAATACCCAAGAGTGATCTGAATATGGTACCACCCAGTAGACACAGCAAAAAAACATCCTAATTTAGTGTAAACTTTAGTCCTGAAGCAACTAACTTAATTCCACAAATTCTCAAATCCTTTATCCCTCCTAATGTCCCAAAGGAAGATATACTGAAGTAGCTCTCTATAAGGCAAAAATATTACTTCCATGGGACCTGATGATGATTTACCCAGATGCCTAATAAATAGTGTTAAATGTGCCCTTGTGGATTCCCTTCTTAAACTTGGCTTAACTATAGTATTTATCCCCAAAGTATGGTAAACTGCAGTGATGTACAAGGGCAGCTCTATTACTGACCCAAAAAACTATAAAGCCAGTACATGTCTGACATCCTTAGGTTTTTGGTATCATTATTTACCAGGCTTTATCCTCATCAGTTTGGCTTTTTGACTACTCGGTTTTAGTTAACTTCTTTAGAAAGTCACACATGCTGTTGAGCAGTCATTCTGCTCACACACCTTATTTAGATCTCACCACAGGATTCAAGGCAGTGCCTGATGCTGGCATCATTCATAAACTGTCTAAAAAGAAGGTGCATACATGGTAAAGTGGGTGACCAACTATCTGAAAGAGCTCATATGTGGCAGGTGCCTCCTCAAAGTATGAATGGTATGCTCTTCTGCTCAGTATGGGGATCCCTTCTTTGTGGCATCTAGTTTCATGATCTCCAGATCAGAAATCAGGACCTTCTAGTTAATTAAGTTTGCAAAACATGTACCAACCAGGTATTATTGTCAAATCATCTGCTACCCATTCACTACAGCAAAAAAAATCCTCATAAACAAATGGTGTATGGAAAAAAGGTGTAAAAATACCAGATAGTGTTGTCACATTTGGTAACCAACTCTGCCCTTCAGTGTACTGTATAGTCATAGCCAACTCCAGAATGATAACATAGACAAGAATCTTGGGATCTGGGTAGATAATTCCCTCTCATTTGACCACCATGTAGCAACAGTATTCAAAAAAATCCTTCTGTTTAGCTTAAATGATATCCAATGACATATCAACCAGGCCAAAAGTAGTTATTCCTTTGTATGCAGCCCTAACTGGACAAATTGAGTATACAGTATACAATGCCCCTTCAGGGTCTACAGTTCTAGACATATTTAGCAAATGGAAAAGTCTCAGAGGTTCCTAATCAGGAAGATTGTCAGCACTAAAATCATTTAGGTATCAGAAAAGGCTTTCATTGCTGTCCCCTTCTTCAATTTCTTATAGGCTCTTGTCAGATTTGTGCCTTGGGGTTCTTTGTCATTTGGGATCCTACTCTCCTTAATCTTGTCTGCCTTTGCAAGTCAAGTAGTTCCACAAAAAACAGAATTTAGGGACTTCTGTCTCCACTACCACATACATTTCTCTCCCCCTGTGCATGTTATCACTCATTGCATACCCGCAGAGCAGACTTCCTTTGTAAGTTAAATAATGTGACACCCTAGCATCCTTCAAGTTAAAGATGGATATTTGGATATGAAGCCATAAATTTGCTCCAGGACGTATTTGCTTTGCCCTTCTTAAGAAGGGAACTACCACAAAAGGGTGCATATTGACAAGGTGTAAGTGGATGTGACCCAGTTGCCTTGTATTTCCTATGACCCAAGTGCAGTAATGTTCATGTACCTTTATTTAATATTTGGTGAGAATCAAGCTAGAATATGCTCTGGAAGACTGGAATAGTACTAGATCTAAACACACCAAATAGCTAGGACAGCTAAGGAAGGCTTTTACTAAAGAGAATACAAGGTTTATAGTCTCGCTAGTATTCCGAGAGGTTGTGCCATCTAAAGTTTTATATACACTGAAATCTCAGAAGTTTAGAAATTTACATTTAACTTAGAACAATTAAGGACTTATTTCTATGTGAATTAGGATTTACATTCTTGTCTATTTATGGCCCTAGCATATTTTTAAACTTACCTGCAAAAAAGTCAGTCACTAGGCATGTCAGGCTTCCAGTAGGTGTTAAAATTGCTTAGAATGTGTAAGGTGACACATTTTGGAGATGCAAATTATACTGTTTAGTGAAACTTTTTTGACTTCAGTTTTTACCCATAATTTGTACACATACATGAATTGCTGTATTGTTGAAGGGTAGGGCACACACAGTTGAGAGAGACAGTCAGGAATATGGATAGTGACTAGTGGATTACTTTGAGGTTAGTTCTTTGTACATTTATTGTCAGTTTTTTATGCATAATGCAGAGAATAAATAGAAAGTCTCTTTACTGATAAGAAAGTTTGTACAACAGTGGTTGATAGGGCGAGTCTAAAGAAGTTTTGGGAAAGCTGACTAAAATAGCAGAAAGGTGGCAATTGAGGGTCAGTGAGGACACAGGTAAAGTACTTCATTTTGGTTCACAACAACTCTAATTTGAAGTATCAGCTAGGGGAGTTGGAACTGATAGCAGAGTAGAAAAAAGATATGTGGGTGTTCATCCTGTTATGGGACAAGATCAATATTAATATATATTAATTTCAGTTTCATTAATGATTCCATAATATGATTGTTAGAAACAAATATAATTTGTATGCAGGACTGTGAAGAAATACAGTTCTATAAGCTGAAGTTACTGCTGTGTTTCAACTGCATTCTTTTAATGTGTGACGGAAAAGTAAGTGTTGAAGGAAGAGGCATGTTACTAGTGTAAAAGGAATTTGTTGGCCTGATTCCTCCAGGCTATGTGTGAGCTGTTGCTAGGAAAAGTTTGCTGATAAGTGAAATATCCAAAGTCAAAAAACAAGATCCTTAGAACAGGTGGGTCATGTAAAAGAAAGCGTTTACATGAAGTCCAAGGCGAGAATCATGAGGAATGAGAACATTTCTAAAGTCATTGATTTAATACAAGTACTGTAAATGTAAAAACATTGCATGGTTGAATTGACAAGCAATTGTATAAAAGATGCAGTTTCCTTTGTTCATCGAGACTGGTTTATGCATCTGTATGAAGATAGTCTCCCAGCTCTGTAAAAATAAAATTTCTGTTTCCACAACCTAAAGTGTTATTCTTGACTAAAGGCAAATAAGGTAAATTCTTAATGTTATTTATTCATGAGCCTTAACATTTTGGTACCGTTCTCTGGATCTGAACTTTGGTATTGCTGCAAGGCAGTAGTGGAATAGGGCCCATCACAGACTTTCTGTGAATTCCATACTGTTTTGTATGGAATAGTCAAAGACTTAGATGTGTAGCTATTCAGGGTGTGCAAGCATACTAGCCTTGGCTGGGAATTGTTTTGTAAGGGAAAAAGGGTTTGTGTTTTTTCTCTTTTAAACTATTTAGCAAATTGTAGAATGAGTGAATAACTGTATTTTTGTTGACTGAGTTGTTTGTAAGGTATACAAAATAATAGTGGGAGGACACCACAGGACATTTGTTGCTAGCAGGAGGACCCCACAGCAAATGAGAACAGGTTATTAAATGTATGTGCACATACAGCAAAGGACAAATGAACACAAGGAGGCACCCTGTGTTGAGGGTGGTACCCTCAGGACTAAAAGGTAAGAGGTATGAGAGATGTTTTGTGTTGTTAATGTATAAATGAATGAGAAAAAAAGTTAAAGATAAAGTTAAAACAAGTTCATGAGCCTACAGCATGTTGAGATGTAGAGCATGTATTGTTAAAACCAGTTCATGAGCCTACAGCATGTTGGGACATAGAGTATGCGCTGTTAAAACCAATTCTTGAGAACATAGCATGCTGGGACGTAGGTGTGATTGTGTGAAAGTACCCTCAGAGGGTCCAAAAGAGCAGTCAGTTCTGAGCACAGTACCCATCTGCCCCATTATCCCAATCGCAATGCTGGAGCTGTAACCTTTGCGCTCACGACGGAATGAAAGCAAGGGGCTGGTGTGGGAAAAGGCTGATCGAAACCTCTCCTCTGTCATTGCATGATGACAGACTTCCTACCCTTCCCTCCCTGTATGGTTTGGATTGTTATACTTCTTTTCTGTCCTCTGAATTGCCAGGATCCAGGATCTGTAAGGTAAGCCTTAACTTTGTTTTTAAACATAAAAAAGAAAAATAGGAACAAAGATAAGTAAGCAAGATCAAATCCCTGAAAAGGGAACACCTGCATATTTTAGCTACCATAATTATGGAAAGGAAAGTTGTAAGTATTTGCATGACTGGTTTTAGCTTACTAAGAACTGTTCTGGTGGGGTATTTCCATTAAATGGAACTTATGATAGGACTTAATTGATGACGTTAAAAGGTATTTTGGAAGAAAAGAAAAGCAAAGTAAGCGGGGAACAAATGGCAATATTTTATTCTTGGTACACTGAAGCACTCAAAAGGGAAAAGGAGTCAGCATTAAGGGGGTTGCAGCATGCTAATAAAACATGTTGCAACAGGTAAAAGAGGTTAAGAAGGGTGTACAGACCAGTAAAATGTGATCCCGTTATCCTGTCTTAGCAGGTTTGAAACAAACTTAGGAAGGTCAAAAAGCCGAAATGTCTGAAGAGGATGCTAATCCTCCAGCAGCTACTGCACCTCCACCCCCATATGCACTGGTGCGGATACCTCCTATACAAGATTCTGCTGTTTATCAGACCCCTATCTTTTGATCAACTTCCCATTGGAAACCCAGTCAGTGTGATTCTGTTACATCTCAGACTAGTTCTCCTGTTCAGTCTTCATCTAATGAACAGGCATCTGCAGTTGAGGGGCTTCTTCTTCTTATCCTTCTCAACTAGCTTCTACTTCTCCAGTAGGGAGATAAGTATTTAATACACCTGTAGCTCATAACACATGCTCACATGACAGGGTATAACCAGAGATTGTAGCCTCTGGCAGGGATCTTTTGGCACCTCTCAGAGAAATTCTGGGGGCTAATAACAGAGAGCTTGTTCATCGTCCTTGGAGCCCTGCTGATTTGCATGCTATGTCTAAACGTTTTCCAGATTTTAGGGAAGATCCATTAAAGTTTAAGGAAAAATTAAAAACTATAATAGAATGTTACAATTCTACTTTGAGAGATTTAAATCAGCTCCTTAGGGTAGTTACTTCAGGTAAAATAAGAAAGTAGTTACTGGAAAAGGCTGAGATAATGTATTTTACTCTCACAGGGAATGTATTAACAGATAAACGAACAGCACTGTTAAACAAAATTATGGACATGTGTCAAGTTAGGACTGTCTGGTCTAAAATACAGGCATGTAAACAAAATAAAGGGAAAGCCCTTGCAGACTGAGTCACCTTAAAACAGTATTTGATAGACATTCAGAAATACCAAACCCAAAAGAGCAAGCAAAGCCAGCTATTGCAGCAGCTTTTGTGCAGGGTCTGCAAGCCCCTGTACAAATCAAATAAAGCAAGTGCTCCTAGACTGGCAGGAAAAGGACTCAGAGTCTTTATTAAGTGCTGCAAATCACTGTACAGAGTATCATAGGTTCATAGGTTGGTACTAGGCTATCGGTCCTACAAGCCTAGCCATAACAATTCCCTGGCTATTTCTTCCCACAATAGTTACTTCCCTGGACCCTTGTCTAGTAGGGTGACTGACATGATCCCCAGGGTAAATTTCCTATCTCTCATCCAGTCGTCAAAGTTCCTTTTGAAGAGGGCTAAGGAGGCGCTCTGCTTGACATGTATGGACAGTCTATTCCAGAGTCTGGGGAGTCCCTGGGTCAGGAACCTATCCCTCCAGCATGTTTTGTTCATTGTTTTGACAAAGTTTAGGTCCCTGGAGCTTGTGGCTCTGATGGATTGGGATTTCTTTAAGTGGAGCATGTCCAACAGCTCTGGGTTTGACGTGTCCTTGTATGTTAAGGAAAAATGGAAAAGGATACTGAAGATAACCTGTTAACTTTACAAATCAGGCAGTTGGAAAACCCAAGGGGTTGAGGCAGAAGCAGGGGAGGGGATAGAGGAATTGTTAGAGGATTTAGTAAACGTGCTGGCTGAGGGGAACAAAGTGCAACTGGTTGGCAACAATGAGCTGGCAGTGCTCCTCCGGCTTCATCTAACACAGCTTGCTTCAATTATGGAGAAGCAGGACATTGGAGAGGAAAATGCCCACATGGCAAATGCAGGGAATCCACGATACTTGGACTGAATGGCAGCTAAAGTATAATAATGCAGCTTTTCCTCCACCACCTGCTCACATTGGAAGGAGTCAGGAAGCACCATACTGACTAGGTCAGGGAAATAAAACAAAAATAAATCTTAATCTGCTACTCCCAATAGATCAAAACAGACCTTATGTTAAGGTGAAAGTAAATTCAAGGAAAGTTCCATTTCTGGTAGGCACTGGAGCCACTAGGACAGTGTTAAAAATTACTTTGGATAGTCAAATACCACTATCAAAGCATAAAGTAAAGGCGGTTGGAGTAAGGAATGCAACCATTACGTATTTCTTTAGGTCCGATTGAAGAAAGGCATTCTTTTCTTTTGAGTCCTACTGCACCAGTAGATCTGCTTGAGAGAGATTTGCTGTGCAAACTGGGGTATACTATTTACTATACACCAAAAGAGGCGTACCTGGATATTCTGTCAAAATCAGAGGGGGAAGTATTAGCAGTCTTAGCAGAAGCTGAGGAACAGCCTGTTGGAAGCATAAAGGCAAATGAAAAGTTACTACAGCAGGTACCTGCTAACTTGTGGGCTAAACACACAAATAAAGTAGGTATACTAAAATCAGCAGAACTAGTAAATATAAAACTAAATCCATCAAAAACTCTCCCTAGAGTTCCACAATATCCAGTAAAGCTGGAAGCAGATCAGGTAATCAAACCTGTACTTCAGTCTCTGATACAGCAAGGAAAAATAATACCAGCTAAAAGCCCTTGTAATACTCCTATTTTTCCAGTGAAAAAGGCAGGAAAGAATACTTATAAATTTGTACAATATTTAAGGACTGTAACCAATGCAGTATTGCCTACTTTTCCTGTTGTTCCAAATCCAGCAACAATATTGAATTGCTAGTTACTTTTCTGTAAAAAGATTTATCTTCAGCATTCTTTTCTATATCTATTCACCCTGAGAGTCAGTTTCTGTTTGCTTTTACTTATCAGGGACAGCAATATACCTGGACATGGTTACCACAAGGATACACTAAATCCCCTTCATTATTTTCCCAAATTCTAAAAAAAAGATTTGGAAAATGTAACATTCCCAGGTGGGTTTGTGTTACTACAATATGCAGATGATTTACTAATAGCATCAAATTCCTTTCAGCACTGTCAGCAGGACACCCTGCATCTTCTGACTATCCTTGCAGAAAAGGGACACAAGGTGTCGAAAAAAAAAATACAATCGTGGTCACTTCAAGTATGTTATATTGGCCATTTAATATCTCAGGGTAGCAGGCAGGTGTTACTATCTCGTATTGATGCAGTATCTAAGGCCCCACATCCAACTACTCAGTGACAGGTTAGATCTTTCCTAGGTATGACGGGATATTGCAGACAGTGGATTCCTATCTATGCAGAAATTGCTAAACCTCTGACAAATCTTTTAAAGCAAGGTACACTGGAGCCTCTCCCTTGAGATAGTGAAGAGGAAAATTCATTTTAAAATTTAAAACAAGCATTAGCTACTGCCCCAGATTTAGGGTTACCAGACTATGATAAACCTTTTATGTTATTTTGTCATGAAAGAAATGGATTTGCTGAAGGAGTACTTACACAAAAACATGGGGACAGCTATTGTCCATTAGCTTATTACAACATGGCACTTAATTCTGTTGCAAAAGTATTTTCCACCCTGTTTAAGGGCAGTTGCTGCTGCTGCCATTCTAGTTAATCTGGCACAATTGTTGGTGCTTGGGCATGATCTTACAGTAGCTGTCCCTCATTCTGTATCATCTCTTTTGCTTAAAATGAAAACTCAACCACTCTCGACTGCACGTCTAACGAGATGCATTTCTTTCTGATCCATCTATTTCTCTGATTTGCTGTCACATTCTAAATCCTGCATCTCTGTTGCCTACTGCTGAAGATGGTGAAGAGCATGATTTTGTGTGTGTAACTAGCTATATGCTTTCTCTTATACCCAATGCTAAGATGAATCTGTTCATGGATGGTTCCTGTGGAAGAAATCAAAGGGGACAACTGATTGCAGGAATATCCATTTTCACCAAAGATACAATATTGTTGCAACAAAGATTAGAGGGTGTTCATTCTGCTCAAATAGCTAAATTAGTGGCTCTGCAAAAAGCCTGTGAGCTAGGCAAAGACAAGGTGGACAATATTTTTACAGACAGCTGTTATGCTTTTGGGGTGGTACATGATTTTGGGCAACTTTGGAAACAGAGAGGGTTTTCGACCTCTTCAGGAAATTAAATTTAAAATTCAGGGTATGTAAAATCATTGTGAGATGAACTTTTGCTACCTAGGAGGCTGTCTGTAATCAAATGTGCCCATCAAAAGGGCATAGATGTTGTAACAAAGGGCGATAATTTGGCATACCAAGCTCTTGAACAAGTAGTAGAAGACTGTTGTAAAGAGGCTTAACCTGGCTTAAACCTACTACTGCCGATAATGAGGTATTACCCCAGGGCAACAACATACACCGATTAGATCAAACAGCTAAGAAGGGAGGTGGGATAGCAGTTCTTTACAAAAATACATTGTGTTAGTAGAGATCCAGTTCACCCCCCCCTTTAATAACGCAGAAATCCTCATTATCAAACTGCAAATTAACAATAATAAGAGTATAAATATTGTCTGTGTCTACATTCCCCTGGCAATAAAATAAGCACTCTGGAAGATATCCTCCAATGGTTATCCACTACCTACCCCCAAGAAACCATTGTTCTTGGTAACTTTAACACCGACTGGTGCACCTGCTCAGCTGAATCCCCTGTCACCCATATAAATCTGTTTGGGTTCACACAAATAATAACCTCTCCCACTAGGATTAGTAAACCCACCAACAGGGAAACTATCTTAGACTGGGTACTTATCAATAGCCACCCAAGCTTGTATACAGCTGGGACTCTACCTGATGACCTAAGTGATCGTTCACTAACTTATATTATTAAGCATAAGGCAGAAACCCACCACAAGACTATGTGCAAAACAATCAGAAATAATAAAAACTTGAATCCTACTTACTTCCTAAACAAACTTAAATCGGTCATCTGGTCAGTCCTAAAAAATCTACCACTAGATGAAGCCATAACTTTCTTTAACAATAAATTCTTGAGCATTCTTGACTCCCATGCTCCTGCACATACTATAAAGACTAAATCTAATACTGCTCCATGGCTCATAAAGGAAAGGAAACTAAGATAAAAATCAAACTTAGAAATATAGCTTGGACCAAATGGCGAACAACTAACGCCCCCTTTGACCAAGTGAGATATCGTCAACTTAGAAATGATACAAAAAAACTCATTTTGCTAGACAAAACAAAAAACCTACTACCAGAACCTCCAATTTAAACACCAAAACAATCCCCAATAGGTATTAACCGACTTCTTCATCCAGGAAAATCTACTACCCCAACCCCATCAAACTACACTCATAAATCCCCTGAAACTGTTGCCACTGCTTTTAATAACTTTTTCACTGAAACTATTCAGTCCTTAGCTAACCAACTTACTCCCAACCACTCTAACTCTACCACTAAAACACCCACTTCTCACCCCCCCCCTTAACTTCCAACCTGTCTCTACCACTTTTATCTGATCCCTTATCAAAAACCTAAAACCAACCACCCTTTCTGCTGACCTCCTTCCTGCAGAGTACCTGCAAAAAGCTGCTGATGCCATAGCATTCTCCATCTCTATCCTAATCAATAGAACACTAACTGATAGAACTATCCCCTCAATCTGGAAAATATCCCATGTTATCCCACTCCACAAAGGTGGAAGTTCAGCAGAACTGTCCAACTACAGACCCATTGCCATTCTCTCACCACTAGCCAAATTAATATAGAAGTGCATTCATAAGCAATTTATGGACTATCTCATTCAGAACAGTCTGCTTGCCAACTCTCAGCATGGCTTTAGGCCACATCACAGCACCACCTCCACCCTCCTTTCTTTTACAAATATCATATTCCAAAATAGGAACAACAACAGGCTATCTTCAGCCCTATTTCTAGACCTGTCGAAGGCCTTTGATAATGGTCAACCACAAATTACTCATCCATTCCCTAAAATCCATCTCCCTAGATAACCATGTTATTCAGTGGTTCCTATCCTATCTGAATGGCAGACAACAGGCTGTATTATGGCAGGGCAAACTGTCCACCCTGCTACCTCCCACCCTTGGTGTCCCTCAGGGCTCTATTCTAGGTCCTCTACTCTTTTCTGTCTTCATCAACAATCTTCATACCGCCATCCCTGATGCAACCTGCGTTCAATATGCAGACAATTCTACCCTGAAAACTAAACTGCTCCTCTTTACCCCCACCAGTAGATCCACCCCATTTTCCTTCTCCATAACATCCAGCAACGGTACCTCTATCTCTCCAGATGACCATACTAAGCTTTTAGGAGTAATAGTGGACAGTAATCTCAAATTTGATCTGCATATCAATAAAACTATAAAAAAATTAATAAGAAGCTTGGCTCATTATATAGAAGCAAACCTTTTCTAACTCCATTAGCTAGGACTGTAATCGCCCGCTCACACCTACTCTCTACCCTTCTATATGCCTCCTCCATACTCTGAGCAAACCTGTACTTAGTGAGCTCTCCCACTGTTATAACCATATTGCCAGATTTGCCATAGGCTCAACATATAGGACACATCATCACTGTCACAACCTCAGTCTTCTTGGGTGGCTCGAACTGCCTAGCCTACGTCTGTTCAATCAGCTTATAGTAGCACACAAAGTTCTGTACCACCCTGAAAATACTCCAGCACTCAAAAATATCAAAAAGCCATACAGTAATTCAAGGCCACTACGATCATCCAATAAACTGCTGGTTCAAAGCCACAAAGCCATTAACTCAGCCGGCGACTCCTTGTTTGCCAACGTTGTTGGTAAAACTTAGAATTTACTTCTATCTAACCTTACCCTCGAACCTTCTTTAAGTCTCTTCAAAAAAGGCCTGAAACAGTATTTTAAAGAGCACTGGCTTTGTCCCTGTACTAACCCTGATTAATCACTACTTATTCAATGCTTTATTTAAATTAATATTGTATGCATCTCTTGCTCATAATAGCTTGCTCAACCTATTGTTTTTGTATACTATTACATATTGTGAGTACCTACTAGAGGGCTTTGTAAATATGTTTGACTCATGTCTGTTATGTTTTGTGTTATCTGAAGCTTTTCTCCCCTGGCCTCCACTGAAAATGGACATATATCCCAGTCAACAAATGTAAAATAAATAAATAAATAAATAAATAAATAAATAAATAAGATCTGTGCATGTTAATTATGACAAACTCCAACAGTAATGATGTGTTTGATTTTAAGAAGTTGTCAGCCTTTCAAGCTAAAGCATCACAGGTGGTGGCATAAAGATGGATGCATCAAATCTGCCAATGGATTGTGGCGACATCCAGACAGCCGACTGGTGGCACCTGCCTCTTTGCTACCTTACCTGGCAAGTGCATTTCATCTACCAGCCCCTGCAGGTAAGACAACTTTACTTAATCAAATTACCCAAAGTTGGCATGCCCCTCATGTTTCCTCTTTGATACTTCAGTATGTAAATAATTGTGCAATATGTCAAGAGTATAATGTTAGTAAAAATGCAAACATTAAGATTGCATGTTTACCACCACCCTGGGGACCTATTGTTAATGTGCAGCTGGACTTCATCCAGATGCCTAGGACTCATAACTTACAATTTATTTTGGTGGTGGTGTGCATGTTTTTGGCATAGGTGGAAGCTTACCCATGTTGTAAAGCTGACGCAGTCACAGTTGTCAAAAAACTAATCTATGACTTCATACCATGCTTTGGTATACCGTGTACTATCAATAGGAATTAGGAAACACATTTTAATAATTCATTAATAAAAGAGCTATGCAAAATATTTAATACTAAGTTGAGTCTTTACTGTCTCAACCATCCACAGTCATCTAGATTAGTAGAAAGGGTAAATAGGACCCTTAAAAATAAAATTTCAAAGATTTGTGCTAAAACTCACTTGAGGTGGGCTGAAGCCCTTCCCTTAGCATTAATAAATATGAGGGCCTTATTAAATGCTACCAGAAAGTTGAGTCCATATGAAATATTAATGGGGAGACCCATGACCCTTCCAGCTACCCCTCCAGTGGAAAATGCAGATTTAACCTTGTCAGATGATATTATGATTTTATACTGTTGCAAACTTGTTTGTATTTAACAGCAATATTATCGAGCAGTAAAAGCAATGCCCCCCAACCTCCTGATCAGCCCTGTCATCAACTGCAGCTGGGTGACTGGGTTTACATCAAAACATTTTAGAGAAAGAACTGTCTAAGTCCAGGGTGAAAGGGTCCTTTCCAGGTGCTGTTAAGAAAGTTTGAGTGCTGTTTGCTGTGCAGGACTACCAATGTGGATTTATTCATCTTACTGGAAGAAAACCTGTCATGTGGGGTCCCCAAATGAATCATTGCAGCCAACAGAGAGAGATTGAGGTGCGACAGGCAAATCATCTGCCCAGTAAAGGAAGTCCACTTCAGTAGCAGTCCATAACAAATCCAGTGATAACAGGTACCCTTGCTTTGTTTTTCCTGCTGTTTCCTCTTATAAACTGGTCAAGAAAAAACAGTTTCTTGCTGGTTCTTCGGCAATATGCTATAGACTTGAATGTAACAAAAGTGGGTATGTTCTCATATACCTCATCATTCTAAGGCAGGGATTCTGATGATTCCCATCCTTGCATCACATATGTCATTTCAAAAAGATCTTAGTGGCATTAGTCTAACTTGACATAATGTGACTGATTTCTCGAAGGTTGTGTCTCTACAGCTTGCAACCACACATCATGGGGACACATGTTATGCCACAAATGGGACTGTACTGGTAGAAACTAACAAAACCAGGCATGAAAGCATATTAGACTCTTTGTGCTTAAAAAGTTATGACTGGGGGCATGGCATGGGTATGATAAAGGGCCGTTACTACATTTGCGGTGGTCGTGCCTACCCCTGGTTACTCACAAACTGGTCTAAATGTTGCTTTGCAGGCTACATTACTCCTGCTATTCAGCATTTTGAAAGCCCTCCAGCAGGTAGACTAAAAAGGTAAGTGAGCAATCCACTTGGCAGAGCAGGTATTTTCAGTCTTTACTCCTGGGTATGGAGTGCAAAGCACAATGCTCAAAATCACCATGCTTACTCAGATTCTTCAGGAGGTAGTCAATGAAACTTCACATCAGGATGACAAATCAAGAAATGACTAAAATGCGAACTGTGGTGTTTGGCACTTGATATAATGCTTGTGCAAAAGGGGGGGGGTTCATGTGCCCTCACAGGGAGTCATTGCTGTTCATATATTAGTGACTGTCATGATAAACAGGGAAAAACTGGAAAATTTTATGGAGCAAATGGCCAAGGATTTGGATAGGACATCAAAACAATGGACACTTTTTAGATGGTTGGGTAGTGTTTTTGGTAACCTGGGAACCAATATAGTCCAGGGTATTGTAATTGTACTTTTCATTATATTTTTGATCATTTTAATATCTTCTATTTTAAAGGCTGTAATTACAAGATGTTTAACCTTGTCTGCACATGAAATGCCACTCCACATACCAGATAATGAAAATTCTATCATTAGTACACAACACAGGACCCAGCAAGACCAAAGGGCATCCAACAAACAACACCGAATATAAAGTGTAATGGTTTAATAAAGTACTTTGAAGCGCTTTTCGTCTGCAAAGTATGCAGACCTTCTCAGAAACATGTATAAAAATTACAAACACTCCTTATAAAGGAGATCACAATTACTTGATACTAAAGACATCAATAAAACAATTAAACAATAAGTATCCATAGACACAACCCCTCAAGCCAATTAACTCCACCATCATCCTAAAAGGAATAAAGAAAGTTACAATATCTAGCTCTAAAGTTGTAAGTTTAGGGGCTTCCACGAGAAAGACCCCACAATATATATATATATATATATATATATATATATATATATATATATATATATTCCTGTATAAGTTCTAAAATTAAATATACTAAAATAAAATCTACTGAGTTAGAATCAATAAATCCTCATCAAAATAAATAATCTAGCAAAAGTGTATCCTAAAAAGTATACATGTATGTATAAAAACATATTGCAGATACAGACCAAATGCAATTCACTAGCAAGCATATATTAACTTACAAATAGTACATACAAAAATCATTTATATATGCTGGTACTATAGCACTGGAAAAGAGTACGCATTTAATCTACTAATTTACGAGCATCAGTATGCCATCATGAAGAAAAAACAGGAGAATGCACTGGCTAAACATATCTGCAGTTATAATGAGCATAGTTTCAAGTTTTTGGTTATTGACCAAATACTTGAAAACAAGAGGGGCGCTCCTTTACCTTTATTATTAGAAGAATCAGAACTTAAATGGCAAATTAGATTAAATGCATACCCTTTTCCAGGACTGAATGATTCGTGTTCAATTAGTAGTGTCCTAAAACTCAGAAGTCTGCAGAGATAGCCCAGTGATGGGCTTAATATTATAATGTTACAATATTTAATGTAATGGACTTTTATATACAGTACTAACTTAGTACTATACATATAATTGAATGTAAATATTACCAGTATTAATATACATTCACTGAGCAACTTGTAGTACCAGCATATATAAATGATTTTTGTATGTACTATTTGTAAGTTAATATACGCTTGCTAGTGAATTGCATTTGGTCTGTATCTGCAATATGTTTTTATATATACATGTATACTTTTTAGGATACACTTTTGCTAGATTATTTATTTTGATGAGGATTTATTGATTCTAACTCAGTAGATTTTATTTTAGTATATTTAATTTTAGAACTTATACAGGAATATATATATATATATTTTTTGTGGGGTCTTTCTCGTGGAAGCCCCTAAACTTACAACTTTAGAGCTAGATATTGTAACTTTCTTTATTCCTTTTAGGATGATGGTGGAATTAATTGGCTTGAGGGGTTGTGTCTATGGATACTTATTGTTTAATTGTTTTATTGATGTCTTTAGTATCAAGTAATTGTGATCTCCTTTATAAGGAGTGTTTGTATTTTTTATACATGTTTCTGAGGAAGTCTGCATACTTTGCAGACGAAAAGCGCTTCAAAGTACTTTATTAAACCTTTACACTTTATATTCGGTGTTGTTTGTTGGATGCCCTTTGGTCTTGCCGGGTCCTGTGTTGTGTACTAGTAGTTTTTTTGTTTTATCTGCATCGTTTGGAAATTCTATCATAGTAAAAGAAGAATACTACGATGCTAAAGCTTATTTTATTAAGCTAAGAAAAATAAAAAATATAAGTACATGTATTGTATGACACTGATAGTGTCAAAGGTGGGAGACTGTTATGGGACGAGATCAATCATTAAAATATATATTAATTTCAGTTTCATTCATGATTCTATAATATGATTGTTAGAAACAAATATAATTTGTATGCAGGACTGCAGAAAAATACAGTTTCATAAGCTGGAGTTACTGCTATATTTCAACTGCATTCTTTTAATTTGTAACAGGGAAAAATAAGTGTTGAAGGAAGAGGCATGTTACTAGTGTAAAAGGAATTTGTTAGCCTGATTCCTCCAGGCTAGGAGTGAGTTGTTGCTAGGAAAAGTTTGCTGATAACTAAAATGTCCAAGGTCAAAAAACAAGATCCTTTGAGCAGGTGGGTCATGTAAAAGAAGGTGCTCATGTGAAGTCCAAGGCGAGAATCACGAGGAATGAGAACATTTCTAAAGTCATTGATTTGCTACAACTACTGTAAGTGTAAAAACCTTGCATGGTTGAATTGATAAGCACATGTATAAAAGATGCAGTTTTCTTTGTTCATTGAGACTGGTTTATGCATCTTTATGAAGATAGTCTCCCAGCTCTGTAAAAATAAAATTTCTGTTTGCACATCCTAAAGTGTTTTTCTTGACTAAAGGCAAATAAGGTAAATTCTTATGTTATTTATTTATTACTCTAAAAAGAACAAGAAAAAACAGCCACAAGGTACCAAATGAGACCAATAACCAAATCCAAGGTACCAATAGACTAGAAGCCAGCCAGAAGCCTTTTAATACCAATTTAATATGTGCACAAAACACACAGTAAACACATAAACGCAGACAATTAAAATACCGCATTTTCGTTTCAAACACATCATCAGATGTGGTTCTGAGGTAAATTGACAGGTTAAATATCTTGCTAATGAACAGATTGACCAATAAAAACATTCAATAAAATGATTCAATAAAATGACTCATTGTTTGTTTGTTTGTGTCTTTTGGCTTTTCCCGGTTAGGGGTCACCACAGCGGAACTCTGATCCGCTAATGATTGGCAGTAGATTTTTACGTGCTGGCTTGCCGGGCCTAACACACAACCTTCAACGAAGGAACGCCCATTCATGCATGTCGACACACAGAAGACGCTCTAACTGAGAATACTCATAAATATTAATGAATAAATGAGTTAAAATTAAAACCAATATAGTAGGCACTTTGTAACCTATAAAAACCCGTATAAAACAATTGATTAAAAATGATTACATATTTAATTCAAGTGAGGACCATTTTGAACAGAATTATAACATTAAGTTAAAGAAGGGATGGTTAAAAGCTCCATAAGAAATAAATTTCACCAGCTTAGAAATTAATGTAAAACAATACTTTGGCTCCATCTAGTGGTCAAATTTGATAATTGCAAGCCTGATACAATGAATACTGTTAGAATCTATTAAAAACACAAACTTAAAAGCATGCAAAAATTTTTTTATTTTATTTTATAACTTTGCTGCCCTTAATTTTAAAAGGGGTACAATGGAAGTGCTCTCATTCAAGCCTGGGGGAGTGGTGGCTTGTAATGTTATCTGCCACCAAAATTCTTTATATTCTATTCTTTCTTCCCATTGTCCCCCTCTAGCTTCTTTTTTAATACCTTCTAAAACAAAAAAATGTATAACTAGAATTGACACAGGTTAATGAATGTTTAAAAAGGGCATTAGTTTCCTTTCTATTCTGTATGTCATAATGGTGTTTGTATATCCTTTTTTTTAATTTACGTTCAGTTTTACCTACGTAAAAGGAGTGACATACCTCACAGAATGCTAAATAAATAAGTCCATTTGATTCACAGTTAAAATAGTCATTACTAGTTAAAAATCACATTTCTAATATTTAAACTTATTTCTTCCTTATTGATTATATATCTGCATTGTGAACACTGTCCACAATCCCACCTGGATTAATCACTAGGAGAAGAGTGAAAGGTTAGTGATATCAAAACACAGAATGCTGCTGTGTGTCTTAGACGGTTGGAGACTGCAAGGAGCAAAGAGATAATGCTTCCACTCTTCTGGCCCCTGGTCAGATCTCACCTTGAGGGTTCTCTGCAGTTCTGGATGCTGTGTAAAGAACATTGTGGTACTTCAGATGAGTGTCATCATCTTCTGGTGTTCTGAGATAGATATTAACAAACTGATGATTTAAGTAGTATTTCTTTTCCTGAAAAATAAATGTACATTACTATGGGAGGCAAAAGAGCATAGTTTCATTAAATGTTTTAAAAGTAATGTTGTAAAGGCTCTTGGTGAGGAGGAGGGATTTGATGCAATTGTTTATGAAGAGATGGTGAGTATGCCAGTGCGGACTGTACTGCTTGAGTTACAAAGATTAAAAGGTAATTTGTCACGTTAATGGCAAAATGGATATAACTGATTCCAGTGTGAATGTGTTACATGACAAAGATTACATCATTTTGTTTTTGCGGCAGAAAACTAAGGCATTGAAGGATTATGTTAATGATTCTTGTGTGAAGTTAACAATGTTACTTCCATGTTGGAAGAATTTTAAGACAAGGTAGGGAGAAAAAACTGTGTATGAGTGGAGTCCTGGAAAGATATAGACTGCACTATATAAACTGTATGAGGGGCAGATTGGTTAAGTGATCAAACTGTCTCTGTTAACATGGAGAAGTCGTTCTGGGGACTCATCAGTGTTGCCAGATAACCCAATAGCATTTTGATTTGTTTCTTATCCTGCTATATCAAGGTGCATGTTTTATCTGAGTTTTGGGAGTATGATAATATCTGTTATGTAGGAAAGCAGAGGGTCTCTTTCAATAATGACCACTCTAGCTCTAACAGCAAAAGGATGAGCAAAAATTGCTGCACTCAGAAGTGCAGGCAGATTGAAAGAGTTGAAGGTGTTGTATCTAGCTCTTAAAAGCCTGCCATTAAATTGAACTGTTTTGTAATTCTGGGATGGCACTGGACAGGGTACCAATGCATCTGAACTAGGCAATAAGGATTTGCAAGTTTAGAAGGAGAAGGTTTTTAACAGAGTACTTTGAAGGAATAAGAGGGCATGATTTAGTTGGATTATTTTTAATATTGTATGGAAGATCCTGAAGTTGTATTTTATACCACACGTAATTTTCAGTGACTTAACCAGACAAGCGTTACCTACCTTTAGCTTTTAAGAGTCTTATTTCTTAGCCAAAAGTCCTATAGTAAGGGGCCCAGTACAATGTTTTATAATTGTATATCATTTTTATGTCTGTTGCATAACTATTTTACTCTTCTTACAAGTTTAATTTATTACAATATGCAAGAATTCAAACTTTTCTAAACTTTGATTGAATTTAGTCATATGGATGAGACCATTTTTGAGGCTAGTGTAAGAAAATGGTCATCTACGTTGACAGGAAGAGGACCCAGTGCTTATAAAAATGATGGAGGCTAAAGGGGTTTCATAGCTGCATAACACTATTGGTTTTAGTTTACTGAAGGTTGAATGTTAGCATTTTAATAACCATTGGTTCATAGGTAGGTACTAGGCTATCAGCCCAAGGGCCTAAGTAAGCCTAGCCAACAAGGTTCCCTGGCTTACACCACCCAACAAAGTTATTTTCCTGTGCCACTGTCGAGCAGAGACACAGAAGTGATCCCCGGGGTGTATTTCCTATTTCCCATCCACTCATCAAGAGTTTTCTTGAAGAGTGCTAATGAAGAACTTTGCTTGACATAGATGGGTAGCCTGTTCCAGAGTATGAGAAGTCTCTGGGACAGGAATCTATCCCTCCAGCATGTCCTGTTTATTGTGGTGACAAGGTTTAGGTCCCAAGAGTGTGTAGCTCAGAGGGATTGGGATTTCTTTAGGTGTAGCATGTCCAACAGCTCTGGGTTTAACATAGCTTTATATATTAGGCAGATGTCACCTTGGAGTAGGCGATATGCTATGGAGTAAAGCTGGAGCTTTTTGAGACAGTCAGTGTAGGGCATCTGTTTAAGGCCAGTAATCCTCTTTGTGAGGTACTTCTGTGGCCTTTCCAGCTGCTGCAGATGTCTTGTGAGGTACATTCCAAAAGAGTTTATAACTGTTATAATCTGAAAAGATTACTAAATTATTACTTATTGGAATGTTCTAATACTGGCAGGGGTATCTGTAGGTGGCAATAAGTCCCTATTGATTTAGAGATGCTTCCTAGTGGATAATAAAGGTCCAGGGCTGCAGATTAAGTTGTGCAGGGGCATCCTCTGGGCTAAGGTGTGTGCAGTGACCCTCTGGCTTGAAGGACACAAATAATGGTGTACTCTTCAACATGTGATTTGTTTGATCCCTTAGTTACACAGGTTTTGTTGAAATATCACACTTAGCTTTGTATGGAAAATTATGACTTAGCTGGTACACAGCTGTGAAACATGACCTATTATGTGGTTGATATAATGGTGTTCACTGAAATTTATTTTAGCACGGGATGCTTAGTTTAATACTTTTGCTATGGGCATCAAATGGGTAAATTGAGATATTGTCTGTTAATATGGTCCTTAATTTATTTTATTTTTTTAATGTAGGGAAGGAATGCCAATCTCATTGTTACAACAAACCCTCTTGGTGGCTCTTTATTTAAGCTTGCATAAGTTTACTGTACCTTTTTTACCTATTGGTCTTTGTCACAGGGTTTCCTCCCTTGGTTATATGTGGAAAACAAACATTGTATGGCACCATGTATAAAGCAGTACACATGACAATGTCTAGCTTATTGTCAGACTCCTTCCTTTGTAAGTGCCATGATTTTTGTAGTACTTGTTAGAACATTACATCAGCTGGATTTACTACTGGACACATAACTTAAACAGTCATGGTATTCTGACGAACACGAACTGATAACTTGATATAGAACCCAAAGTTAAGGAAAAAAAGATCACACAGATAAACCATTTTAATATAAACTTCAAGAAAAAAACAGTCAAGCTAGAGTCTTTACTGTGTGTAATACCTTAAACTTCCTGTAGTGGAGGCCCATGGGATATATGTAAATGAGCCCTTAAGGATGTGTATTTCAGCCACATGGCTACTGAATACCTGTGAGATTACTAAAAAAATCAAAATGTGCATGTCTACAGATAGTGCAGTGTAGCTTTACTGGCCTGAGTGTACTCATAAAGACATAAGTAAAAAGTTATGTCCATTCAGTAGCCATGTAGCTAAAACATTGTATGTGCTTAACGGGTCATTTACATAAATCCCATGGTCTTCCACTACAGGAAGTTTAAGGTGTTGCACAGTAAAGACTCTAGCTTGGCTGAGTTTTTCTTGCAGTTTTCACTTGCTATACAGTGGTTTCTACATAATTTCATATGCGTTCCTATCGTGTCAATGAACATTTAGATTGTTGAACGCCTAAACGTCAACACCTAAATGTCGAACGCTGAAAACTGTGAATGGCCAATTACGCAAAATTTTTCCCAGGGAAAAAAATTTACTTAGCCGTCATCGGGGATTTGTCCTTTTCCCTGATGTAGAGCAATCTCAAAGTTGGTATATTTAGTTAGGCCTCCACATCGGGTGTTGTGGAGGGTGAAGCCCACCCCCCAACTTGGTTAGGGTTTTAATGTTTGTTTTTTTTTTTTGGCCAAGGAAATTTTTTCACGGGGAAAATATTAGTGTAATTGGCCGTTCGCTGTTTTCAGCATTCGATATTTACGTGTCGACGTTTAGGCATTCAACAATCTAAATGTTCAGCGTTGTAATATAGATGCTTTTATACTGCTGTAAATTTGGACACTCTAGATACTTCTACAATTCTGGACATTCCAGAATGGTTTATTTTTATATTAATTGTTTGAAACATGATTTATAAAGATTGATGTGAAACTTACATATTGTAAGTTTCATTTGTAAAATGTCACAAATTTTGGTAATTAACCTATTTACTGTACTGAATAGCTTTCACTACTGAAAGCTTAAGATTGAAATATACAAACACAGAAATATATATTTTTTAAAAAAGTACAAAACATGATTCTTCATCCATGATCATTGTTTGCAGGAGCATCTCTGACCACTTCTGAGTTATTGATTCACTATTTAACTGTCCTGTGACAGTGTAAAATAGCATTTCTAGCCACAATTCAGACCAAAGGCATGTAATTTAAATTTAAAACCTTTATTCTTACTAATGCCTGAGCTGCCCATAACTATAAAATATTGTTATTCTAGGTGATGTTTAGTTGAAGGTGCCTAGGTCCTCTGAAAAATAATAATGCCAAATTCCTAGCCAGTACTGACCTTATGCAGTTAGTCAGTGATGATACCCGTTCAAATCCCAGAACCGACAGGCACTCCCTTCTGGATCTGCTAATCAGTAACAGTCCCCCCACTATGTCTATTATATCTGTTCTTCCACTCTCATTCAGTGACCAGTCACCAGCAACCTTCTAAATTATCCACCAGTCACCAAAACTACCCACCCAAACTGGTTACCTTCAGACCCAGATTCATAGGTTCATAGGAAGGTACTAGGCTATCGGCCCTAGGGCCTATACAAGTCTACCCAAAAAGGTACCCTGGCTTTCGCCACACAAGAAAATTATTTTTCTGTGCCCCTGTTGAGCAGATCCACAGAGGTGATCCCTGGGGTGAATTTCCTATTTCCCATCCAATCAAGATTTTTCTTGAAGAGTGCTAATGAGGAGCTTTGTTTGATATAGATAGGTAGTTTGCTCCAGAGTATGGAAAGTCTCTGGGACAGGAATCTATCCCTCCAGCATGTTCTGCTTATTGTGGTGACAAGGTTTAGGTCCCAAGAGCATGTTGCTTGGAGGGATTGGGATTTCTTTAAGTGGAGCATGTCCAACAGCTCTTGGTTTGACATAGCTTTGCATGTTAGGCAGAGATCACCTCTGAGTAGGCAATATGTGACGGAGTAAAGCTGGTGTTTTTTGAGATGGTCTGCGTAGGGCATCTGTTTGAGGCTGATAATCCTCTTTGTGAGGTATTTCTGCGGCCTTTCCAGTTGTTGTAGATGTCTTGTGCATTACATACCAAAAGGGGCATTGTACTCTATAATAGGTCTATTGAGTGACGAGTAGAGAGGAACAATTACCTCTTTTTTCCTGGATGAGAAACCTTTTGTGATGAGGTGTGCCATGTAGAAGGATTTCCTGACAACTGTGGCAATGTGATTATCAAAGGAGAGACTACTGTCCACCTGTGTCCCAAGGTCTCTTATCACACTTTCAATGTTAAGTAGACTACCACCTATGTGGTAGCTCATGGGTATAGAGTTTCTACCAAAGGGGATGACAATGCACCTTTGGCATTGAGCTTGAGGCCATGGCTTTGACACCAGGCATCTGTCTCAGTGAGGCTCTTTTGTATGATGTCCACATCATTAGGAGTTTCAATTATGGCTCATAATTTGCAGTCATCTGCAAACTTCATTAGCCAAAGACCTTCTGTGTTAGCCTGTAATTCAGAAAAGTAGATACTAAACAGGAGAGAACCCAGGACTGAACCCTGTGGTACTCCACTTGTCACTGGTCTGAAGTTGGATTTGGAGTCTGCTACTTTCACAGTGTGGGTTCTGTCAGTGAACCATTTGGCAACCCATCTTGTGACATAGGGATTTATGCCTAGTTTAGTGAGTTTATCTATAATTCCAGAGTGGGGGATGGTGTCAAAAGCCTTAGTGAGATCTAGATAGGTTGTGTAAACCACCTTACCCTCATCTATGGCTTTGGTGACCGCTTCAAAGAAGTCAATCAGGTTTAGAAGACATGATCTGCCTTTTACAAACCCGAACTGGGAGGGGTCCAGAGTTTGGAGATTACCAGTGTCTTTGTTAATAAGTTCCATGATAATACGTTTCATGGTCTTACAGACCAGGCGTGTCAGGCTAATGGGGCAGTAGTTCCTGGGGTCTGTGGTGGCTCCCCCTTTGTGGAGTGGGATAACTGCCACTGTGCACCATTCAGTGGGCACAAAGCCTGAGGAGAGGCTATGATTGAACATGGTGCTTAGGTGGGGTGCCAATTCATTCTGTAGTTCATGTAGACCGCAGCCTGGGATGTTGTCAGGTCCCATGGATGCTGTGTTCTTGGCTTTGGAGAGTGTGTTTTTTACCTGTGCAGCTGTGATTACAGGAAATCTGCATTCTTCTGGTATAGAGATGGGCCCTTTAGGGGGTGAGGGGGGGGTAAAGTTAGCACTGAACCTATCTGCCAGGATGTTGGCAATATCAGTTGGTTCTGTATATTTAGTGCCATTGTGCTGTAATTCAGAGCAGATCTGAGTGTTGCCATTGAGAGTCTTGACATAGCTATACAATGCTTTGTGGTTGTCTGTAGAATCAGTGGTAATTTTGTTTTCATAACTAGCTTTGGAGGATTTTATGAGGGATCTCAGCTTCTTACTGAGGCTGACCAGGGAGTTCTTCCAGTCATGGGCTTTTACTCTTTTTTGCAACAGTTTCTTTCTTCTGTTGTAGAGTTTGTTTATGGCAGGGAACCACCAGATTGGCTTAATTTTTTTGGAGGATAGCATTGTGGTTCTGTTAGAGATAGCATGATCCATGCAGCTAAGTGCTTATAAGCTGCATTTGTGGAGGATTCAGCAGTCGTACCTCTACTGTCCGTCTGCATGGGTGTCGTGAAGTTTGCCACTTCTGTCTTAAGAAGCATGAAGTTGGCTTTGGAGAAATTTTTTACAGTGGTTTCCCTAATGGGGGTGGGATGTGGATGTCTAGGCTGATTAGTTTGTGGTCAGATCTGACCAACGAGGAATTGACTTCTGGTGTGTAACACCGGTCGCTCATGTTGGTAATGACCATGTCTAGGATATTGCTGCCCCTGGTGGGGGTGTGGATAAGTTGATCCAAGGTGCTGGAATTTATGAATTCCAGAAAACATTGAGCAAAAGAGTTGGTACATGAGTAGTTTTCCCAGTTAATGGTGGGGTAGTTGAAATCACCCATTATTAGGGTGTTAGGTTGTATCCTAATATTTTCCAGTGTATCAAGAAATGAGGAGTGGGAATCCTGGGGCATGGTGGGGGATCTGTAGCAAGTTACAATTTGGATTGCAGTCTTGCCCAGAGTTAGTTGCACTTGGATAATCTCTGATGCATTATGCTGAGCAACTAGCCTGGAGGTGTGGATATCTTTAATGAATATGGACATATCTCCACCTTTAGTGTTTTGGTCCAGGTTAGGTGTCCGAGAGGTGTGGTATGAATTATAGCTTGGTAATGCAGGGGTCCTATCTGGAACCTTGAACCAGGTCTCTGTCACTGCACAGATGTCGATGTTCTCCATTTTAAGGAGTGCCTTGAGTGAATGCATTTTGAGGTTTATACTTCTAGCATCGTGTAGCATTACCCTCAGATTTTGCTTGCTTGCACCTACTATGGTGGTGAATTTGTCATTCAAGAGCCTTAGCCAGTATCCGGAATCACAAGGGAGACAGGTGCAGGCCATCTCTGGCAAAGCATCGTGATCTGTCGATCATGTCATGCCAGGCAGATAGATACTGGATACCCTTAGAATGATACCAGAAGCTTAGCCAATTGTTGAAGTCAATCATTTTGTCTTTGTACTGTGGTGTCATTCTGGGTGATGGCAGGATGCTACTCAGGGCTAGCTTCATACCTGCCTGGGCTACAAGATCAGAGATCTCCTCCATGTCTCTTTTCATGTAGTCCAGGGAGGTACGTCTCAGGTCATTCACACCAACATGGACAATGACAGAGTCATATTTGTACCTGTTGTGGAGTGACATGAGTGCATGCATTATGTGGCAGATCCTGGCACCCAACAGGCAGCTGACAGTAACTTTCTCCTTGTTTAGCCTGGTGAGTGGAACATCAGTGTGCCTGACTATAGAGTCACCTATGACTACAGTGTTGGGTACTTATGGGCTGTGGTTGAGTGGCACACTAAGTTTGTGGGCTATGTGTCATTTGGGTTGTATTGGGGGGTGGAGGTTGCATGCGTTTCTGCTTTGGAGGTCTCTGTTGCTTGAGCAGATTTTTATTGAGAGCCTCTGTGAATATAAGTGTGTGTTTTGTGTTTCTATGTGTGTGTTTTAGTAGTGTAGGTTTTGAGGGACTATGAGTGTGGTGTGATGCTAGTGTTTACCTTCTCCTCTTGACTGTCTAGTCCAGTCTTGGGTAAAGAGAGCTTTGCGTCCAGTTTGGCTATATAAGTGCATCTCTCACAAGTTGTAGTGCTGGGTGGTATGAGGAGAGGGTTGCCTGTGTACATTAGGCAATTGCTGCATTGCCCCAAGATGCCCAGATTCATCAGGTAGACAGGAGAAAACACTGGGAGCTGACCCTTAGACATGCCTGGATAGGTGCTTATTTATTAAGTACTAAAAACTGTTTTCCTCTAGACAAGTGAGGAAAGTTGAGTGCTGTAGTAATTTGTAGCTTATTTAGTGCTTACAACGAGTTCTGAACAAGTGCTGAGCTCAAAGAAACAGATTTGAGTGCTAAAACTAAAAACTGGCTAGTTCTAAGGGAAAATTTGAAGAGCAGACTTTATGGCGCCAGGAATAGTTTAACCCTAGCTAAGCGCGATGCATAAAGTGTATTTTTTTTTTTAATATAACATTAGCAAATGAGCAAACCACCACCACTGCAGAAAACACCTAGTAACTTTTGACCTGGTTTCTCATTGCCAACTTACATAACCCCAACTCAGCTGCCACAGCTATTTCACATACTCTCATTCAACTTCGACACATTCCTCCATCTCACCTTTTTAAATACAATAAATTCTCCTGGCTAACCACTGAACTGTAAGATCTGCTCTAACTTGGGGACAATGCTTTGTCTTCAAGTAGACAAACCCATCACCAGAAAATCATTCTGTGTTTACCTCTCCACATAGCCTTTACCTCTCCGCGTAGTCTGGCTAAGCAAGCCATATGTAGGTACAAACCCAAGTATTTCAAACTCAACTTGCTCTGGAAGGCAAACCCAAAGATTTCTGGCATAAAAATAAAAACCCTGTGGACTTATTATAATTCAAACAACTCCACAATCAAGCAAACTGTCTAGTTATTAAAGACAAAAAAGCACATTATTTACACCTGCAAAGTCAACATAAGCAAAACCCCAAACAATTCTGGAACTCCATTACCTCCCTACTAAACCCAGGCTCAAAAAATAATCCTTGCCAAATCCAGATAAAACACCTACTGAATTAACCACTCTCTTTAACACTTAACTCATCAACACTGTATCCGATCTTATTGCTACTTTACTCCAAATCAACCCTAATTGTTTGTTTGTGTCTTTCGGCTTTTCCCGGTTAGGGGTCGCCACAGCAGAACTCCGGTCCACTAATGATTGGCAGTTGATTTTTACATTCCAGCTTGCCAGGCCTGACGCACAACCTTCAACGAAGGTACGCCCATTCACGCATGTCTCCACGCAGAAGACGCTCTAGCTGAGAATCGAACCAGACAGCGTCTTACTGTGAGGCGACAACGCTACCGCAGCACCACCACTGCGGGTTCCAAATCAACTCTAATACTACCCCAATATCTCCAAATCAGTCCTCACAACACACCACTACATGCTCCTCACCTAGCTTTTTCTTCCCCCCCATACCTACCATTGCACCAATGCCTCAGACAACCTACCCCCCAAAATTCCTACAAATTGCAGCAAACTCCATTGCCTACCCTATCAGCATACTCCTTAACAGATCTATCAAAGAGTCTTATGTACCTAACATCTGGAAAAAGGCACATATTCTCCCCTTATATAAAGGTGGAAACAGCACAGACATTTCCAACTTTCGACCTATTGCAATCCTCTAACCAAGATCAAAAATTTTGGAAAAGTGCATCCACGTTCTACTTCTCAATCATCTGCTTCACAATCAAATCATATCCCCTACTCAGCATGGCTTCAGGCCAGGCCACAGTACCACAGCTGCCCTCATCTCCTTCTTGGACACAATTCAGCGGGTTCAGGATGCAGATAGAATTGTTTTCTCTCTATTTCTTGATCTCTCCAAGGCCTTTGATACTGTTTCCTACCCTCTTCTCCTCACAAAACTTTCTAACCAAGGCCTCACATCCCCACCCTAACCTGGTTCACAAGCTATGTCACAAACAGACAACAATCAACAAAATGGCAACTCTGTCTCCCCATTCCTTACTACAACCACAGGTGTCCCCCAAGGCTCCATTCTAGGGCCCCTTCTTTTCAGCATCTTTATAAACAACTTTCATAGCACCCCTGCTCAAGGTTTTATAATCCTATATGCTGATGACTCACCTATCATCTGCATTGCTAACTCCACATCTGAACTATTCTGCATCACCCAAAACACCCTCACAACCACCGAAACCTGGATGACCAACAATCATCTTGTCCTAAACCTCGGCAAAACTAAACTCGTGCTTTTCACTCCCTAAGAAAACTATTTTGCTAAATAAAAATGAATTCTCCATACAGGCCCAAACTAAAACCCCATAGAAGTAGTCTCACATACAAAACTACTAGGTGTAATAACTGATGAAAAACTAACACTCAACCCACACATACACAACAGTATTAAAAAACACACCAAAAACTTGGCATGCTCTGCAGGCACAAACAATTCCTCAACCGCTCCACCAAACAAACTCTTGCCTCCACCTTTCTACTACCCTCTCTCTTATATGGAGCCCCTCTCCTTATCAATATTCAGTCCTTATTGAAATCCAAACTTGAGATTTGCTACAGTAAAATTGCTAAGTTCGCAACCAGTGCACAATACGTTTCCCACCACTGTTCATCGCTACACCTTCTAGACTGGCTCGAATTTCCACTGTATATTTCATACCTGCAATTAATCACAGCACATGAAATCATCCTCAAGCCAACAAACTGCCCTGCCCTTTCCACTCTCCTTACCCACTACCACCCTACCTGATACCTCAGATCTGAAACCCACCAACTCCTCAAAGTAGAAAAAACAAACGTATCTTCTGGCCAGATGCTTTACTCCGTTACTATTGCCAGACTGTGGCACGCTCTCCCACCATCGATCAGGACCACTAGCAATCCAATTAGCTTAAAAAAAAACCCTGAAGCAACACATTTCCGCCTTATGGCAATGCACATTCACCAATACTTCACCTCTCAAAACCTGACTGTCTCTTTCTCCATTCTTCTGACATTCTACTACTCCTCTGTACATCACAGCCTTCTATCTATAACCTTCTGCTTTCATTCTTTTGTTCCACTAAAACTTCCTTAAGGCCTATTGCAGAATATCTACTTTCTGACTGTATAAGCTGTTAATATTCATACTATGTTCTTAGAACCTAAGATTTTGACAAGCTAACCTAGTTTGGTAACTAAGACATAGTACCTATGTATAAGTCCGTATTCGTTTCTTTTAGAATCCTACATCGCACTGCATTCATTTGTTGAAACTAAATATTTCATGGATTTTTTTTCTGGTGTTGTTACTACTGTATTCATTTGTTGACTCTAAATGTTCCATGGAGTTGTGTTATTCTGTTACTGTTACTATTGTATTGTAAACAACTGTTCATGTGGAGCTCTTCTCCCCAGGCCTCCACTGAAAATGTGCTCATCTTGGCCCAGTAGACCTTCCCACTAAACAAATGCAAATAAAATAAAAAAATAAAATAAATAAGTAAATCTCACATGGCAAAAACTCACAGATCTTACCACCTCACCTATCACCATTCAGACCCTCTCAAGGTTGACTTTCAACCTTTGAATTCCTCAAGGAATTTAACCACCTCCCTAGTACCATAACATCTATCTCTCCCAGGTCCCCTAGCCCTCCTCCTTTTAATTCCCTGTTCTGTTTAAAAAATATATATATTTACAAAGGCCTTGACCTTTACTAGAAAACATACCCCTAGATGCATCCCCTGTGACAAACAACCTTCTCCCTTGGTTTATGTCACTCTGCAAAGGCTTCCGTACAACACCTCATCTTCATATTTATAATCTCTGCTTAACTCAAAACACAGTGCCAGGCATATGGAAAACCTGTTCTTGTTAAACCCCTTCCAAACAGCCTCAGCCAGAAAACACCTCTCACATCTGCCATGTATCCGTTCTAAAAAGGGCACTGAAGACCAGAACCAAAGCGGAGGTTATCGTAAAAACACTTTATTATTTAAAAAATATAAATGCCTTAATAAGTCATCTTGTTTTCATCCCTTACATCCAGGACTTCATTAGCTAACAATACCCCCTCACACAATCACCTTTATATATACATGTATGGTTAATTGTCCAATTAATGATGGTGTACTATTTTATGGTTGTAACCACAAATATACTTTTTTTACTCTTTTGGTGCTGGCTTTCTTCTTTTTTTAATTGTCCAATTAAACAATAAAAATCCAAAAACTGAGGTACTATTCACAATAAAAATACATTCAATTAAACAAACAATATTCAATACCCTTATGTAAAATGCCTCTATATGAAATACACCTAGCAGCAAACATACCTTAAAATCAGTTAACTTGTTGAATAAAATAACTTTCTATTCATGTAAGTATTTAAGTAAAAATTAAAAAATAAAAAAATTAATGAAATAAAAATGGCACATTCCCAAATCAATCAGTTGTTGCCATCTAGTGGTGAGAACTCAGTAATGACAGGTGAACTCAGAGTAAAATATACATTCATCCAAACCACGAGGAATGTAAAAAATGAATAAAAAAATGTATATATAAAAAAGTACATATAAAATATATAATACAATAGTAGGAAGCTAGAATGACCAACTCGCCCCTTATTTTTAAATAAAAATACGTATATAATAAATAAATACTTTAAAATCAATATAGGTGCTGGAATCTGAAATGAAATAAAATAAAATAAAATAAAATAAAAATTGTAACTATAATCTCACAGCCCTTAATTTTAAAATAGGGGCCAGGGTGAACTTGTTCATTTATTCCCAGGGCTCTATTGGCTTTCAAAATTTACTGGCAATATACTTCCCTGTACTCACTTCTTGCTTCCCATGGCCCCCCTCTCTGATCCTGCAGTATCTCCTCCAAAACAAAAAAAATATATCGCTGGCTCTTGGACAATTTAGGGTATGCTTATAAAGTGCATTTCTTTCATCTTTGTTCTGTACATCATACATATGCTCGTATATTCTCTTCTTCAACTTACAGATGGTTTTCCCTACATAAAATGCATTACGGCTTTTGCATAACACTAAATAAACCACCCCTATACTATCACAATATGAATATATGTTGGCCTCTATTATTCTATCCCTGGCCTGAATAAAAACAGAGTCCCTGTTCATAATGTAGGGACATTGCACACATGTCCAGCATTTGTAAGTACCAACTTTCCTTAACTTTTTCTTCCTCCCAGGGTTCTGCTCCACAAGCTCGTTAATGTTTTTACCTTTTTTTATATACAAATCTGAGCGGGTCCTGGAAGATTTTTTTCCAGGTCTAAAATGCCAGGAAATTTGTTCCAGTTATTAGTAATCACTTCCCTAATTTGATTAGTGTCACAATTATAGTACATAACATAAACTCCCTTAAAACCACCCCAACAATGTTCTCCATTACCTTTAGGTTACCTAACCAGTTCACTCCCTTCTCATTCCTTTATGTCCAAACCTAGAATTGGGCAAAATGTTCCCTTTCTTTCAGTCAACACCTACCTCTTCAATTAAATGAACAGGGTATTTTCTCTCCCTAAACATCCTCTCAAGTTTCTTACATTCTTCCAGAAAGTCAACATCATCTGAGGTAATTCTAGATACCCTTATAAACTGACCCTTAACAATACTCCTCTTTTGGGAGTAGGGAAGGGCACTAGAAAAATATAAATATGAATTTGATAATGTTTCTTTCCGATTTATTTTAGACTTAAAACTTTTTCCATCCTCAATTCTAAAAATTGTGACACCTAGATAGTTCACCTTCTCTTTAGATATATTGTGGGTGAACTTCAAGAAATCAGTTGTCTGTATAATATATTCTAAAAATTCCATCAGCTTGGTTCTGACTCAAGCCAAAAAATTCACGTCATCTAAAAACCTCTTATAAAAGTTCCAGTACCCAGAATAAACAAAATTAAAAACAAATTTTTCTCCCATATAGAAAGTACTTGGCATAAATGAGGGCACAACAGGCCCCCATAGCCACCCCACTCTCCTGCTTAAAGAAACTCCCCTTCAAAATACAAAAAGGTATTACACAATACTGTTTTCATTAATTCCAAACATAACTTAAAATTGTCATTGGAAAGTCCATCTTGACCTATCAAAGCTTCCTCAAACCACAACAAACCAGTTGAAAGGGGAATGACTGAAAACAAGTCAATAATATCTATTGCAACAAAAATCATATCACTATGGTATAAATTTGACTTAATACTCCTAAGAAAGTCCTAAGAGTCCTTCAGGATACTAGTTTGTCCATTCAATACCTTTTTCAGTTTCAAATCTAAATATTTATCAAGGGGGTGGGTTTTGGAACCATTAGTGGCCACAATAGGCCTGAGCAGCGGTCAGATCCTCCACATTTTTATTCACTTTGGGGATACCAAAAATAGATGATACCTGAGGTTTATTAATAGTTAAATAATTAAAGATTTCAAGATCAATTGTCCCCTTGGTTAATAGGTCTTTCAACAAACAATCAGTTCCATAATAGGTCACATTGATTTCATTTTTAGATACCCTAGAGTATTTATTTTCATCATTAAAAATAGTCATCATCCTTGCAACATAATCAGTGGTGTCCATTATAACAATCCCTACCCCCCTTACCGGGTTTCATAACCCTTAAGGACTTGTTCCTTCTTAGATTCTCAAGCAACTTTCTCTCATCCGTGGGCAGGTTGAAATATGTCTTGCCATTTTTAATAGTTTCCCTAAGTTTCTTTTCAGCCATGACCTCAATTTTTTTTAATTGTGGATAAAGGGGTAGATTAAAAGTACTTTTCTTTTTAATCAGTTGCTCATGTCTAGCTCCCACTTTATCACCTGTGAACATCAGATCCAGACTGTTTTTCCTAAAGAATAATTTTAAATCAATCAATGTTTTACTAACATCACTTCTACTGGGAATAAAATTCAAACCTTTTATAAACAGATTCAAATATATTTTATTAATTTCTAAATTACTACAATTAAAATGTTAAATCCCTTATAAACAAACCTGTAACCATCTTGTACAATTGTTACCTCCAATCCACCATTATCATGGCCCTGCAAATACAATCCTTCCTTTAATAATTGCCTCTCCAGGGTAAACCCCCTTCTCTGATTGTAATAATGTATTGGTTCCTTGTTCATTAATGTTTTGGATTTCCTCAGGGGGGTATTCTAAAGGGTCATTAAGATCATAAGAAATATTATAATCCACTCCACTCTGTCTACCATCCACTCTCCTACGTGGGCTAAGATCATAATTTTCCCTTCACCTTTTCCCTGTAGGTTGTACTCATACTCATTTGGGCTTGTATAGCCCCTCCGTCTGGGTTTAGGGTAAGCACGTTTCTCCAAATATTCAAGCCTATCCCTCTTCAGCTTTCTTTGTTTTCTCTTAAAAATGTCTGTACACTTATCATCAACCTTTTGTTTAATGTTACAATATTTAAATCTTTTCTCCTCTATAGTGAACATTAAGTCTGAAATAATAGCTTTATTTGCACTTGAGAGGATGTTCAGGGAGAGAAAATACTCTGTTAATTTAACTGAAGAGGTGAAAAGGGACCTCACTGTACTGAAATACTAAAGCATGAAAGTCTTATGCTGTTCATTTGTGACACACATTTCCATATAACATTTCATAGCTGTATGTTGGCGGCCATTACATTGTCAATATTGTGGTTCATGTGGCCAGCTATCCTATCTGCAGTGTGGGCAAATATCCTTATTTCATGTCTTGCTGGTATCACTTCATTTTCATTTTGTCTCATTTTTGTAAGTATTATTTATGATCTATAATTCACCAGTGTTTATCTTTTTGTTTTTTCCCATGCTCTATAAAACTGGTGCATGTAAGATGTAGCTATGTTTTACACTGATAGCAGTCAATCATACTATCTACTGGTTTACATTGGTTCTGGAGCCTGTTTAGTGGTAACTTTTAGTTTTCTTCACTGTATGAGGGAATCTCATCTCTTCCTCATCAATGCATCTGATTAGATGCTGCCTCATTTCCTTTTGAATGAAGTGTATTTTTGACAAACGTGATACATTTGCAGATGCAACAGCATTGGCTACAGCAAAAACACCACAATCACTGATCCTGTCTGTTTCTGAAAGCACATAAAATTAATATCAAGACCTTGCTCTGTATCAACAAATAATGGAGCCTACAGTCTAATGAGCTTTTTTTTAATGTTTCTGAAATGCCTGAAAAGTGTAGTCAGACTTTAACACATGTTCCACACCTGTCTGACACAACCCAGTTGGGCTCAATATGATTACGGATAACCTTAGCACAGCCAATGCTATTAACAGTTTTATGAGCAAGAATCACTGTGTATCAAACACCATAATACTGATGTTTTTCTGAAAGTAATTACTGACCTAGCATTGAGCCATTCACCATGACATATGTCATTTCTATCTTTGCATATCAGTCTGACACCATGAATTATTGATCATGTATCTGTATCATCTTGGACTGTATTTAAGTGTTCTTCTGGAGCATCTGGTGTCATTGTATTGCTTTGCCAGACATCAAGCTTCTGCAGTTCTACTTTTATACCAACTATCTGTACTCCCACACCTTTGCACTTTTCATACTATCGTCATAGAAGAGTGTGCATTTCTCAGATTGCTTCTAATGAGGTGATTCAGTCAGCAGTAACCCATGATCAACTGTTATTTCTGCTAATAAATATTCTGATTATCTGTCTGAGCTTATCAGTTACATCTTTTAGGCAACTTTAATTTTTCATGAAATAAAGAGAATCTGTTCTCTTTGAATACTGTGTAGATTGATTAATATGGTCTGATTACACCTTCTACATGGTGGCAAGTCAAATACTGAATGATCTTTTTTTCAGTATACCCATGTGCTTATGCTTTACTTTCATGCCTTCAGATGTCTGCCACTGATCATTGCAGGAAAGGCAGTCTTTGTCTAACATAATGGATTTTAAGAATATGATGCATGAAGATAATACCAACCCCATCCATCAGTGCACTGAAAAATGCAGCACACATGCTTGAATGGCTACAGAAATGCTCTTTAGTCTTCACAAGCTGCAGGATGGTATTTCACTGCCCAAATCGACTGTATCTATTTTCCCCACTCTGACTCACTTATAACAGGCATGTTGTATAACTGCAATCATTCAGACATGTTGTATTCATCTTATCAAGAGTAATTAAGAATCTTTGCATCACATGTATTACAAAATCTTGTGAACAATTCTTCAAAAATGCACGCATGTCTTCCTTATACTTTTTGTAGTTTTAATAGCCCTTTCTGTTTAAACTGTACATACCTAACTGCAGTACAGAAAATATAGTTAAAACTGAAACATGTCACAGTACACAGTCAATGCACTTAGCAGCAGTTGGTGTATTTGTCTTCATTCTGAATCATTTGCCATTCATGCTTGTCTTAAAGCGTTACATTATACCTTCAAGATGTCACTCGCACTGTAAATTATTTTCTTACAACTTCCATGCCCTTTCATACTTTTCCGTTATCCTCGTGCCGTATTTTTCACCACTGAACCGTGACCAACTACTGTATAATATTTGTGATTTACCACAGATATTAAAGTACCAACCTTTTTTAGTCATCCACAATTAACCCATTCTATTTCAAAACTGCAAAGGAAAAATCTCATGTAATAACAAGACATATGGTTTTAGTTCCTACACCACAGACCACACAACTACACCTTTGTGGTGCTGTCCTATCCCTCAAACTTTAATGTCATCATTCTATCCCATTATTTATTTTGACTGGGTTAGTCAAGACAGGTCTGTGGCCTCTTTTCAGATAAGTTCCAATGTTGTAGTGATACTAATTAGGGGAAATTTGGACTGTGTACCAGGAAAATCTCTTGTTATAGTCATGGGCAGCTTCACTTCTTCTGCTAGGATGGATGGAAGAACAGTGGCAGCATGGCAGATACTGAGGAGGAGGATGGTTACCCCAATCGCACTGTGAAATTAAATGCTCCGTATCTGCAGTGGAACATACTGCTAATATTCTGGAGCCAGGACTTACGGAAGTCAGAATGGATGGACTGGCTAATTAGCTCATTTTCAATTGTTGGAGGAAAAAGAATATGAAGGGAGGTTGGTGCTTTCATGGGGCAGTGACGGATTGCTGCTGTCGTGACACTTAGTCGCTGTACATATGGTACAGTACTTATCTGTCAATGAAAAGAGATACAAAGGACTTTGTTGTGGGTGCAAATTCTGGTATATGTGTCCCACTACAAGCTTATACTGCAGTAGTAAGGGTAGCAGTAATAGCAGTTAACTATGTCACAGGGACATATATGTATACCACTTTTGAGAATATTACATAAAAAAGGAACCTGCTAACAGAAGAGAATTTTGTGTATTTCATAAAAGAAAAAATGATTTCCATGTAATATCTGCACTGTATCTGTAAAATATTCTTCCTAATAGAACACAAGAATATGTTTTGCTCTGAAGAGTTCAGTGCATCTGATGCTGGGGTTATTTCACTGCAGATTGTCATGCTGTTTATAATGAAAAACACTTACAGACTGCAGCACGGGAGGTTTGAGCTTAAGAAATTTTGAATGGTTCTGTTATCTGTTTAGCTAGTACAGTTACTATTTAGAGCTAAAGATGTGCTAGTCAATGTTTGGTATAAATAACCAACAAAAAGAATGCGTGTCTGTGCAGCTATAAAAAAAAAACAAACAAACAAACAAACAAAAAAAAAACAGTAAACAGAAAATAAAACACACGTAGTGGTCTGCCTTGTACCAACAGTAATCCAAGTGCATTATTTGTAGAAAGAAACAGCTGGTACACTCGTTCTTGAAAGTAGCACAAAGTAATTTAATAAATAGCACAAGAATGAAATCAGGTTAAGCACTTTCGTCTCTTCCAAAGCATTGGGACCTCATCAGAACCATGAATTCAAATTTTAAAACAACTAAGTTAAACAATGTCATGTGACTTAATAAAGCTTAATTGAAAACCTAATTAAAATGCCTTTACTATTCTAGTTATTTTCGGCTGTTAAGGCTAGTGTGCAGTAAATCAAACACTATACATTCAATAAATATTAAAATTAATGAGAATGATAAAAAATACTAAAAATGCATATAAAATGCAAACAAAGGTTTGGGTAAAACTTTGAACAAGAAACATCTTTATTAAATGATCATGTATGACATTGGCAAGCTTGCATTTATATAAGCAAAAATAAACCATACCAACACAAATTTCAATTGCAAACATACATTACAAACCATGCTGACACAACTGTAACTGCAAATATTATACATCACTTATAATATATCCAGTCATTGTCAGTCAAACATTGTGAGAGGGTGCTGAAAAGTTCTAAGCCAGACCAAGTAGGGAATGATGTGGAGCCATGAAACTGACAAGTTATTCAACATATTTTCCCTGAAGTTCAACACATTTGGCACATCACGTCTGAAGTTTCTGTAACCCTGCCAAAAAAAGTCTGAAGTGTGGTCACTGAAATATTGCACTTCTGCTGCAATCACATCCGAATCACTCAAAAATGATCATCCTTTCAAACACTTTTTTGGTTTGGAAATAGGAAATAGTCAGATGGAGCAAGATCTGGTGAGTAGTGTGGATAGCTTATACACTCAAAGCCCAATTTCATCAAAACATCCATCATTTTGCCAGCATTGTGAACAGATGCATTGTCTTAGGTTCATAGATTAATAGATTCATTCTAAGCTAACTGCCCATGCGAGCCATTTTAAGCCTAGCCAATTATCCCTTGTGAGACTCAGACCCTGCACTTTGTGTTTGTAAGGCAAACACCTTAACCATTAGGCCACCCTCCCAACCAAATAAATAGCCCATGCAGGTGTTGAACCCAGGACCCTGTACACTATAGTCACAGCACTTAACCATTAAACCATTGGAGCTATGCTATCTTGAAAAAAAAAAACTCCTTTCCGCAGCTTCCATCTCCTTTTTCTTTCAATGCCTCCTTTAATTGGCAGAGCAAGTTAAAGTAAACACTTCCAAGACTTGCATATTTTGGGAGACACTCATATACCTCCCCATTGTTTCCTTGTGAATTGCTTATCCAATCTCTTTTCCTAATTCTTTCTGACCTTCTCTGATTGATTGATTGTTACAGTTATCATGCAATATTTTATATGCTCTACTAGTTATTCTTTCTTAACAGCAACTTCTGTTCTAGATTCTACAAAAAAAAAAAAGTCTACCAGTGCTGGTCTTTTGTTCAGGACCCCCTATTTATTTCTATTTGCCTATACTCTGATATCAATCCTTGATAGGGAAGGTAATCTCTAACATGCAGTCCAAATAAGTTCTTGATGTCTTCCCATTCTATTACATTACACTCTCTAGTTATTTGCTCCCAATACCTTGGTTCCTTGGCCAGTTTTCTCCAATAACTTCCAGACCACTCTTGCCTATTGTCTGTATCCCTAATTGTAGTCATTCCTATTGGCAGAATCATCTCATTTCTCCATTCCCATGTTTACTTAGTTCTTGGAATATTTTCTGCTACTTTATCAATATAATATTCTGTGTGATTATTGTTATTCTCCTTAAAGGTCTACATCCAAGATCCCAGTCTCTCCTTGTTTCTTGAGCTTCCCCCCCATTTCATTGTTGTCTCTTTCCACTTTGAATTATAATTTTCTGCTTGTGCTATGTATAGGAGCCTTAACTGTGTTGCTCTGAAATACCCCTTCAAATCGGGTAATCCCAATCTGCCCTGCTCTGCTGGAAGAATCAGCTTATCCCACTTGACTCTTGCCGTCTTCCCCCTCCCAGATAAAGTCCTTCAGATCTTTATTAATTGCTATCCACAACTTCTCCAATGGTTGATAAAAATATGCCTGATCTGTGTATAAGACTAAAGGGACTAAAAACATTTTGACTGTATCTTACTATACATATCCATATAACAAAGCTTCCATTTTCTCAGTTTTTGTATTATCTTTTATTTAGTCTCTTCCCACATATCCTTAGCTGCCACACCAGAATAATTTTTAATCCGTACTCCTAAATACGTCATTTTATAATGTCCCCACAAATATGGATATTGCCAAATCAGTTCATGTGTGAGTCCATAATTTACTGCTATTACTTTTTTTTAGCTTCATCAGTTTTGTATCCTGAAAAGATATGAAACTGTCCCAAAATGTTTCACAACATTGTAATGTTCCTTTCTGGTTTTGTCAGGTATAAAATAATATCATCTGCAAATAGACCCAGTTTTTTATGACTACCATACCAATTATATCCTTGAATTTCTGAGTCCCTTCTTTGCCAGTGGTTCTAAATATAATGCAAAGAAAGGGGAGAGAGGACACCCCTGCCTGATTCCTCAGCTCAAGCAGAAATTATCAGAGAAGACCCCATTGCTGCAATTTATGCCTCTGATCCATCATATATCCTCCTAATCAATCTTATAAGTTTACTAGGGAATTCAAATTCTTCCATTGCTCTGCTCATAAAGTCCCAACGTACTCTGTCAAATGCTTTCTCTGCATCAAGACCCACCAGCAACAGTGCTATTTTCTTACATTCTGCTTCTCTCTGGATCACCAGTGTTCAGTTACTGTTGTCAAATGTTTGCTTTCCCTCCATAAAACCACATTGGTCCATATCTAACAATTTTAACATCACATTTGCCATTCTTTTAGCCATTAGAGACATAAATACTTTATAATTAATCATGGTTTAGCATTGAAATGGACCTGTATGAAGCTGAATCTGATGGATCTTTACCGTCTTTAGGTATTACATCTACCACTGTCTTCTTCAAGGATGTTGGTACATCTCCTGGTAAAATATTGTTAAACAAAACCCAGAGCTTTCAGTTTTTCCCATCCTAGTTTCCAAACTTCCACAGGAATACTATCTATTCCTGGAGGCTTTCCTGTAGATTGGTTATACATCACCATTTTTATATCATCTTCTCCAGCCTATCCTGTTAGTAATTGAGCCTACCTCTAACCTTGGCATATTTAATTCTTCCATAAACATTTCCATTTGTACCTTTTCTCAATTTCCATATTCCTCTGTTTTATACAGACTTTCATAGAATTTCCAAAATATTTCTAATACTTTTACACAATCTACAACAGGCTCCCTAAGCTTGGTGACAGTCCTTTCTACTTTTGGTTGCCTGAGTTGTGCTAAAAGTTTTGTGCTCTAGAGTTATTATAAAACAACAGTTGTCTAATAGTAATCTTTCTAAACTCATGCATATTATCAAAGTAATCCCTTATTTTCTGTTTAGCATTCTGCAGTTGCTCCTTTTCTTGTTCGGTGAGATTCCCCCTATATTGAAATAGTTTAAAATTTGTCAGTCCCTCTAAATAATTCTTATTACTTCTTAATCATATCTCCCTTTCTTTTATTTCCACTCTATTTTTAAACAACGCTTTAATTTTATTCCATTCCGTAACTGCATTTTCAGAAGAAATTTCTATTTTCTCTAATAGCTGCTGAATAATTTCCACTACCCATTCCTTAAATTCCTCCCTTTTCAAAAGATAGGTGGGAAAGCGCCAGTGTCTCATTCTCATTTCATCACCCTGTGTTTTTATTTTAGTTATTATTGGTGTATGATCTGAAATTGGGTGTGTATCAAAACTTTCAATTAAATGGACATATTCCTGTGAAATGTAAATTCTGTCTAGCCTAGCCCAGTTTTTGTATCTTGGGGAATAATATGTAAATTCACTCCAAACTCCTATTACTGAATTCACATTTTTTCATAACTTTCTTTAAAAATCTACCCTCCTTTGTTATATTTCCCTTTTAGGCCTCCCAGACACATTTTCACTGTTTCAAATCAAATTCTATTCCCCACCTATAAGTAATATATTTTTTCTTTTTTTTTTCTTTTTATATATTCAAGTGCTTACTTATATTGGAATGTTCTTTTATTCTGTACTATATACTGTATGTACTGCATATATATATCCTATATGTATATTACTATTATGTCTCTTTCGATGCTGCTGTGTTTTCACTATTGAATTGTATTGTTTGCTTGGTGCTTTTCTCCCCGGGCCTCCACTGAAAATGGACCTGCATCCAGTCGGACTTTCCTGGTTACAAATGTAAAATAAAATAAAATAAAATAAATAAAATATTCCTTGCTTATTATTTCTCCCAGAATTTTCTTAAGTTCCATTATAACGTTTTTTGGTGGAATATAAAGACATGCCCGTATAATCCTCTTCCCTTTCCAGTAGCCCCTTAGTACTACAAATCTACCATTATTGTCTTTTTTTTATTCTCTTCTATCACTATTGGAGCTCCTCTTGCAATTAATATAAATATCCCTCTCTTCTTTTGCCCCAGGTATTCCACTGAATAACCATCCTGAAAACCTTTTTTATCAAATTCACATGTTCATTTCTTTTCAATTGTGTCTCCTGTAGCAAAACTATTTGCACTTTACATTTTTAATATAGTTCATTATTTTTTCTTTTTTGTATTTATCTGTAAAATCATTAACTTTTAAAGACATTATAGAAAGCATCATATTCTTGAAAATTATTATTCCCATCTTTTATGTATAACAGTTATTTTTGTTAAATGTCTAATTCCAGCTTTTGTATTATACACATATGCTATTTGACAGGTTAATCTTTTATACCATTGTTTCTTGTCATCTCCATTTGAGCCTATGTCACATCTTATGGAACTTTTTGTTTTTATTGAAAACACTCAAACAAAAATACAAACACCCCACAGTACCACTCTAAACCTATTACATTAATAATAACACACAAAATGTACATCTTCAAATATTGAGATGTTATCCTCCTAATAGCAAGAAATGTTCCAAACTAACAGCCACACACAGATTTGAGATAACCTAATAGAAGGTTTATTCATGCTAAAATGTTTGGTACAGCCTGTGATTCTATTAAGTGCTGTTTGGGTCTGTTTTATCTTTATAGCCATCTCAGCTGGGAAAACACATGAATACTTTCAGAAAACAATTTCTCCAAGCCATTTATGTTTATCAGGTTGTCTGTTAGAGACAGGAAAACTAGACATACAATTGCTAAGCATGCCCTTGTTTACTAGAACAAAAACCTTATGATATTCAATATTCATTTTTGTTAAATGTCTAATTCCAGCTTTTGCATTATACATATATGCTATTTGACAGGTTAATCTTTTATACCGTTGTTTCTTGTCTTCTCCATTTGAGCCTATGTCACATCTTATGGAACTTTTCGTTTTTATTGAAAACACTCAAACAAAAATACAAACACCCCACAGTACCACTCTAAACACATTACATTAATAATAACACACAAAATGTACATCTTCAAATATTGAGATGTTATCCTCCTAATAGCAAGAAATGTTCCAAACTAACAGCCACACACATATTTGAGATAACCTAATAGAAGGTTTATTCATGCTAAAATGTTTGGTACAGCCTGTGATTCTATTAAGTGCTGTTTGGGTCTGTCTTATCTTTATAGCCATCTCAGCTGGGAAAACACATGAATACTTTCAGAAAACAATTTCTCCAAGCCATTTATGTTTATCAGGTTGTCTGTTAGAGACAGGAAAACTAGACATACAACTGCTAAGCATACCCTTGTTTACTAGAACAAAAACCTTATGATATTCAATATTCTTTTTCATTTTATTTGCTTTCTCTTAAAACGTGTTACCAGATTAAGCTAATGGCCTTAACCCAGTCATTCTCTTACCAAAAATGAGAAAAAAGCACACTAATTTTTCTTTTGTCATACTCTTTTAACCAGATTTTTTTTAGTTTGCAATGCCTACATTTCTTAAAACTGAATAAGGAGAAAGAGAGAAGAAGGATGAAAGAAAAACACAGGAGCATCTATTTATATTAGTATCCCCATTACACTTAACTGAAAAAAATTACTTTTCAACATGCAAAAATTCATGGCTTATCAAATAGTTCTATTAAGAAAAAAATGTTTTACTTGCAGTTAACTTAATTTCCTCCTATTCCCCCTTCTGAGTATTTTTCCAAACATTAATGTCATGAAGTAGGGCATATATTTTATAGTTCCCTACAAGTTTAACAAAGCTGGGTACAGCAGTTTGAATCTCATGCCTGCTTCTCGACATTCTCTGAATAATGGAATGAATTTACTCCTCTTCTGCCTAGTGTACAATGAGTAGTCATTCTTCACAAATACTCTGATGTTTCTCACTTTTAGTACTTTATCCTTCTATCACAGTTTTATCAGAATCATCTCATTCTGCTGGTAAGATTGTATATTTACTATTAAAGGTCTAAGTTGTTTTCTCGTAGCCTTAAAGGTCTAGTTTGTTTTCTCATAGCCTGGTTTGGAGCATACACATGATATGCCCTTTTAATTAAAAACACCTGTTGTAGAATACAAGTCCAGCTGCTTATTTGTGCTTTCATAAAATTAATACAATCTGCTCCTTCAAGCTGGTTTTTCTCAGGTTTTTCCTACATGCTCTGAACTCTAATTCTGTTTTTTTTAAAACATATCTTGTGTAGTCTCAGATTCAGCCAGCCTTTTCTTCATTTTGACCTCTAAATTTTGTAGTTTTATCACCTTATCTGATGTATGTTTAAAATTTCTTCCAGTTTTTACAGCCTTTTATTTTTTGAGTTGATATACTCCATCAGTGTTTCATTCATTTTAGTCAGGTCTGGGTGTAGTTGCTTTATACTTTCCTCTAGTCATGTCTGGAGCTTGCACTGCTTTTTGCTGAACAGTGGAAGTACTCTTTCCAGTCATGTTTTTTCCATTGCCTTTTGTAGCTGATTTTCCTTCAGGTCCTCTGTATTTCTTTTTTTCCTGGCATTCAGGCAGTTCACTTACTAGCCAGTCACTGAAATTTACCCAGAAATCTAAATCTACTGGCTTTCTATGCTAAGATTCTTTATTCACAGTGGGAGAGCTACAATTATATTGTTACTCAATGTGCAGCCATCTTGGAAGTCACTTTGCATGAAGTGTTAAACAATCATGTAATTTTAATAACTGTAAAAAACATTTTCAGCTTAATAACTTATTTTAGCCACTGCCTGTTAAAAATGTATAGTTTCCATGCTCTCAACTTTAAAGCAGATAATAGAGAAATGTAATCATTCAAACCGGGTGAGTTTGAAGCATTTAATTTTAGTTGCCAGACTAATTCTCTGTTTTCTATGAATGTTTCCCAATCTCCTCCTTTTTCATTTTATGAAACTACCTCAAGAATTCCAAACAGGATTTTTTTGAAATTCATACAAGAAAGTGTGTGTAAGGTTTTTCACCAAAATATCATAGTTATGCTCATACATTCTCTTACAAAAACATTGTTCCATTTTCCCAACATAAAAGTTTTTACAGCCAGAACAAGTAGCAATACATACTAATCCAGGTATTGAAGAGTTAACTTTCACTAGTTTCACTCTTTGATCACCTAACAAAGGAAAATAATCTAATATAAAAGTGCATTACTCCATATTTGTGTATACCTGTGATGAACCTGTTTGATTGTAATCTAGGTGCTTTCTCAAACAGGTATTTGAGATTTTCATCTGCTTTGCAAGTACAAAAATGTTTTTTCACCAGCAAGACTGTGTAAATTGGAATGTATCGTAAACAAATTCCAATTATTTTGTACAATGTTTTTAATTTCCTGAGAAAAATGGTCAAATTTGATCATCAAATAACTTTGTCATATCATCAATGGCTATCATGTTAGGCTCACTTTCATAGTATGACCCTAAAAGGGGATGGTATTTTGTCACCAACCATTTAGAATTTCCATTCAAATGGTGTTGAGTAAATTCTGTGGGTACCCCCTTTTAAAAAAACATATTTGTCAACTTATAACTTTCTTCTGGGAAGGAGTCAAAATCTGAACACATTCTGGTCATGATAACTAATTGGCATTAGAAAACACTTTTTTGCAGGTTTATAGGTGGCAGCTTTTGAAATGTAAATATGTATTGGAGAGGGTATCTTTCCTGAAAATATTAAACTCAAATTTTCTTAAAATCAAGTTCTTTAAAATGGAAACATCTAGGTAGTTCACTATGTTTTTATCAAACTAGTGGATGAATTTTAAAAATGTAGTTGTAGTGTTCAAAAATTCTAAGAACTCAGATATTATTTCTTCTGTACCCACCCACAGTAGGAATAAATCATCTAAATATCTAAAAATAAAGTTTCCAACAATCAGTGTAAACATAGTTCAAGACATACCTTTTCTCCTATGTGGACATCACCAAATTAGCATAAATTGGGGCACCGTCTGTGCCAATGGCTACTATGTGCACCTGCCTAAAGTATTCTCCCCCAAAATATATACATGTTTTTTGTGAGGGCAAGCTCCAATAGCTCTGTTATTAATCTGCTAGAGCAGTTTCCTAATTGGGTGAGTTCTAATACTGCTGAATGAAAGGAAGCTAAGCCCACCTTATGGGGTATACAGGAAAATAAATTGACTACATCTGTTGTTAGGAAGATATTATCCTCATATAGACTGTGTCTCAACTTACTTAGGAAATCTCAAGAATCCTTTAGAATATGTTGAATGGGATTTAATGTTTTCTTAAGTGTTTGATCCACATATGTCACTACTGGATAGGTTTTAGACCCTTGTGCAGAGATTGAGTCTATATGGGGGTGTCATCCACATTTTTGTGGACCTTTGGGATTCTAAAGACTGCTGAAATAAGTTTTTTTAATGGAAAGAAAATGAAATATCTTGTAAGTAATTATACCTTGTGTTAATTAAGCAGTCTTTGAGGAATATATTGGTCTTCCTATAAGCTAATTTCATTTTTAGAGACTATATTGTATTTAGTTATGTTCTGTAGCATACTGTGAATTTTACACAAATAATCAATTTTATCTGCTATTATGACTCCATCTCCCAATATTTTGGATAACCTAAATCCTGCTATTTGTATGTATATTTCAAACATTTAATTGGTAATTGCCAAAAAATGCTGTTTTAAATTATTCTGCTTCTCCCCATATTACAACGGAAGATTTGAATGCAGTACTGAAAACGTGTGAATAGGTTGAAACACCACTGATCATAGTAATTTTGTCTGAATTAGTATTGGTGACATAGGTGCAGGATAACTCTGTACAGGAGGATGTAACAGTTATCCTTCATCAAATATGGTTTGCATACTGATGGGTAATATGAACAACAGAGAGATAACTCTGGGAGAAATACTGACTGGTGACTGTATACCAGTGTAAAATTATGTATAAAAGAGGAAAGTTCCTTAATAAAATAGATTTTGCTCTTTTTTATGATATGGAATAAATAAACAGTGGGAAGAATGAATGCTGTCTTTTCTTATCACATCATATGTAAATTTAAGCTGAATTTTGGGAGAAGGAATACAAACGTAAATGGGAAAAGTTGTAATAAATATATAGGTACTATATTTATACTAGGGCTGCTGTTCAATTAAAAAATGTAATCATAATTAATCGTTTGATGAAAATTTTTAATTTAAATTAACTGCACATTAATCAACATTTTTTCCTTCAAGCATATTAGTCTAGTACTTTGATATAAACTGAGAGTGAATAAAAAACAAGACAAGACAATAAAACAATATTGATGTTGTCACTTACTTTATTTTTTCATTCAATTGCTTAATTGCTTAAGTAGACCAGTCTATTTACATTAGTTGGTTCAATGGATGCTCTTTTTTATTGACAACATATCCATACACTGAAAACAATAGTTCACAAGGGACAGTAGTGGCTGGGGGTGCTAAATATTTTCTGGCTAACTTAGCCAGGACTGGGTAATTGTCTTTGTGTAAGTTTCACCACTGCAATGGATTGGAGTCAATGTCAATTTATTTTTCAAGATTGTATCGCTCAACAACTGCTTTTTCAGAGGAGAAGAGAGGGATCAGTTGGTCATCTTCAGAGTCTGATGAAAGTTCATGCATTCGCATTCTCTTTGTGGGTGGTTCTTCTTCTGGTTGATGGTTACCATGTTGATCAGAATGTTCCACAAGAACTTATAGCTCTTGCCAAACCTTGTGTCTTTTGTCCTGTTGCAAAGGTTGAAGATTGAGATGAATTCCGTGTGGGAACATCCTGAATGACTTCTCCTGTCGTTGATACAGTTGCACCTGCTGTATTGTCAACTCAGCACTCTTTGCAGGACTGTGTTTAAAGTTTCCCACAACTTTATTTAACTAGGAGGCCTTCAATTCCAGACTCTGCAACTTCTTTATTTATAGCCAACTGAAGGCTGTCTGCTGCACAGGGCATGTTCTGAAATGTCAGTTTTCCTAGAGCAGCTGTCACATTATGTGCATTGTCCATGCAAAAAGTAGTCACTTTCTCATAAATACCCATGATTTTGCCACTGAAGAAAAGTGCTCTGTACAGTTTTCTGAATAGTGTTATTCTTCAATTTGCTTAAAACCTAGTGCAAAGAAGTGAGAAACCCAATCTTTGTAATGCCAAGGTAGCTATGATTAGCCATGGATGACCAACAGTCACTTGTTAAAGCTGCAGTTTCAACTCCTGCCATAATCTGACTTATTTTCTTTCTCTCTCTTGCTCATACAAAGTGTCAATTTGATTGCTAATGGTGGACCTGGAAGGCAGAGTATATGACAGATTTCACTGGTGATATGAATAATCACCTGGAGACTATTCGACTGTTCTCAGCAATCCATCTTGCAATGACATTAGTAATGTTATTGTATTTCCATTGATCTATTGGTTATGCCATCTCCTGAAGTTCAACTAATGTAGTCTGTTGACCCACTAATTCAACTTTAGTTGATGATGTGGCTGATGTTGATGGCTCATTGTGAGCAACAAATGCACGCTTAGTTGGCAGGTGATAATTCAGTGATGAGTTGTTACAATATTTAAACTCTTTCTTACAATATTTGCAAATCATGATATCACTAGTTTTAAAAACAGACTTTCCATTCAAAATTGTTCTTTCCACCTTTGATTCCATTTTGAACCAACTCAAAAGTAATCACTTCCCCATAAATTCCCCATGACCTTACCACTGATGAATAGTGTTATTCCATTTGAACCAACTTCCATTTATTGGTCATGAAAGGAAGACCAGAAATAACATGAGAAGCGATCAAGTGAAGCTGACCCAGCACTTCTTACATAACAATGTGTGAGTTAAGTAATGCACATAGCTGGTGCATTAAAAATTTTAATCACCGATAATTTTTCCATGTTAATCACACACATTAATGGTGATTAATCAGCAGTGTGCAAAGAAAAAGGAAAACAGCCAAGTAAAGGTTGGAGCATACAGCGAACACTCAAAAATGAAATATAGAAATGTTCCGACCACCATGGTAGTATATAAACATATTTAATTCAAATGACTGTTGAAAACTGACAGGGATACTATAAAAAACAAAAACAGAGAAAAATATAAACAGGTAAGTGCTTTTATGGTGTGTGAACTGCTTCCTCAGACCATAGATGTACATCATAGCAAAACAAGCCAGTTATATCCATACAGCTTCAGTCTTAAAAAACAATGAGTAACTAAAGCATAACAAAATGTCTCTCTCATTGGAGCATAATGAATACATTCTGATTGGCTATACATATTCCAGCACAGCCAATGACACATATGATGATGATGACAGCAAATCAAAAACAAGTTAACAAATCACAGTGATCATTCTCCATTGGATGGTCATACATCCAGTGATATGTGTTTCATTTGATAGCCTGCATCAAAGTGCCTTGTTATGTTAGGAGTAAAAAGAAGTAGCAAGAGATAACTATCTAGAAAAAGTCTGTTTTGACACTGGTTGACCTCTATTCACACACATATATACTTTTTTCCTATCCATTTTTCCTATCCATTGCATACATGTAGAATTTGATGTTACATTACTTTTAACAAATCAGTTTATTTAGAAATGTCATCATCCCTCTTGCACTTCAGTTAGAGCTTTACGTGAACAGTTTTATAAACATGCATTTCAGACATGAGCCACTTGTTAAAGGTTAAATTTGCAAATACCTTGTGACATTTAATACCAGTCTGCACTATCTTAAAAGACAGCCTTCCAAAACTCATCCCCCAACCTGAGAAAGACTGTTTCTTTGTAACCATATTTGATTAATCCAGTTATTCACATTCACCAGATATCTGTAGCAATTCATTGACTTTCTGAAACTAGACTTTTTAACATATCCTTTAACTCCTTTTGCACTTACTTTACCTTCAGTTATTTATCAGTGCACTATAGGTTGCTAATAGAATATAATTGTAAGGCACTTAAAAATATAAGGTTTCTACTTGGATCATAAAAAAATATACCTTGCATAATTATGCAACTGTTTTTCAGCTTACTTTTGATTTAAAAATATTGTAAACATTTAATTTGACTCATTAGTGAAGAAATTACAAGTTGTTATTTATTTAGTGAAGAAAAGACATGAGCCATAACATTTTTTTTCGCAACAGTCTCTCGATTTGACACCAAAAGTGTCACATAACACAATTCTATTTTAATTCTCTAATTTGATAAAATATACCTCAGCATCATAAAAGGGTACTTACGTATTATCGCAACCAGATTTTGCGACATCTTTTACTTTCTTCACTTTTACTAAAATGGCCTCACTGAAGTGTGGTATGGAAGGTAAACTGGCAGAAAGTCTAATGGGGATATCAGTGGGGGTTGTAAAAAACTATTAAGATTTATAATTTTGAGGTGTGTGGGTAGCGTCCTTTAAAGACATAAAGCATTCAATTCAGAGATCGCAGTGGTTGCATGTGTGTGTATGTGTGTTGGGCTGAAAGGAGTGCAGGAGTTAGCGTACGATCTGTGGAATGGATTACTTTGTACTGCAGTTCCTTTTGGTGAAGGAGTACTATTTCTTCAGTGTTACCTTTTTGTTTTGTTTTTTTTTGGATGTATGACAGTATTATGAAGGTTAGAAACAGGTTTGGTGGACTTAGGTACTTTCATCATTGAAACGACTGATAAATAATACAGGTTTGAAAACAGAGATTTCCTACTTCACCGACTACAGCGTGTGGAAGGAGCATGTTTGCAGTAGAATGGGACTCGCTTAACTGACAGGAGATGCTGGCAGTAAAAGGGGAAACCTGTTTTTGAATCTTATTTTTTCAGCCGTTTCAATGATAAACCTTCCTAAAAGTACAAAAACATTACAGAACACATTTCTCTAACCTTCATAACACTGCAGTGCTACTACATGACCTAAACAGAAGCAACCAGCATTACCGCAAAAATCTGGTTGCAATAATACGTAAGTACCGAAAAGTTATCATCTAGAGTGATTTGACTCTCATTTACTTTAAGTTCATTGTCAGATATTTTTATAAGTGGCATTGCACATGCAGGTGAGGTCACGCATTTTGTAATCAAAACCTTTAAAAGAAAAATATTAGAACAATTAAAAGAATAGTAGGTACTGACTTATTCTAATGATACCTTGTAATATACAGATTTTAAGTTCTAAATACACTGCCCAACCATTCAAAAAGTGTCCACTGTTTAGCTATACGGTCCAGGTCTTTGGCCCTATTCTCCATAAAATTGGCCAACTTCTTTTGCTCATCATGATAGTCACTGATACAGGAGCAACAACAATGTCCTATGAGAGCACATGACCCTCTCTTAGCAGCTATCGATATGTCAACTGTTAGCTGAATTTGCAGTACCACAGTTCGAATTTCAGTAATTTCTTGGTTTGCCATCCTGATGTGATGAGAAGTGTGAGTTGCTACCTTCTGAAGAATTTGAGCAAGCATGGTGAGTTTGAATATTGTTCTTTGTATTCCATACACAGGAACAAAGGCTGAAAACACTTGTTTTGCCCAGTGAATTGCCTGTTATTTTTTCAGTCTGCCTGCTGAAGGTTTATCGAAATGTTGAATAGCAGGGGTGATACAGCCCATGAAACAACAGTCAGACAATTTGCAGGCAACCAGGGCTAAGGATGATAACTGCAAATATAACAGTGACTCTCTATGATGCCCATGCTTTTTAGTTGTAGAGTACAGAACATTTTTATTTTTTGTGTCATTACATCTGCTGGTTCCTACCAGTACAGTCCCATTTTGGCATAATATGTGTCTCCCTGATTTGTTGTTGCAAGTTGGAGAGGCACAACCTTTGAAAAGTCAGTCACATTACACCAAGTCAAGTTAGAATTCTGACATCCCACCATGGCTCAGCAATCAAGGAACCTCAATTCTCACCACTAGCACTAGTGGGGATGTACATTGGGAGGATGACAGGTACACACAGAGTATTACCAGATGTAGCTGTCTGCATCAAGTGCAGTTTCCCTTAAGAGCAAACAAAGACCACAGTCAGTTGGGGGCTGGTTTCTCCCTCTTTCTACAGATCCCCAAAAAGACTCCCCACTGGCACAGCTATAGAATTGAGATCTCAGCTGAGAGGCCATGCCAAGACCTCAACACTCCCTCTGTCCAGCCAGTGCTTCATGTCCCTGCCAAGTAGCACACACACACACACACACACACACACACACACACACACACACACATACACTTACTTGAAGATTTGTTTTACACACACACACACACACACACACACACACACACACACACACACACACACACACACACACACGTGGGAAAGGCAGGCACAGTTTTCCTAGCTATGCCCCCTTCTGCTCAGACTACAAGGTAGTTATTTCTGCCAACTGCCCAGACTACAAGGTAGTTATTTCTGCCAACAGTCACCTCTTTATTAGCTACTTTAAGGCCCTTAACAAAGGGTGTCCTAGCTTCCTGTGTAATGTTACTATCAATACAAATGGTATTTTGACCAAGAGCAATGCTATTAGGAGTGGCCCACACAGTGTTACCAAATAAATATGCAAGTACTCTCAGAACATAAATATGTCTCTACACAGATCAGTCACAATGAAATGTTTAAATATATTTAATAATAAATAATAAAAGAACAAGAAAATACTCAGTATATACTTACAGTTACATCAGAGTCCAAAATCACAGGAAATATTTAAAACAACAATGCAGGACAGTTTCAAATAAATAAAGAAAAAACATCTAAGCTAAGCTTAGCTATATTCCTGACTGTATCTAAAAGAATTACTGTACCCAAATAACTTACTTCAGAGCAAGCAAGGCAGATGTGGTGAGTGGATCTTGATGTTGCCAGGTAAAGACAAAATACAAAATACAGTCTCTCACTAAGAGACTTCTGAAATTAATATCTTAAACATTACTGCTGGGATAGCTTGCAGAATGACATAATTTCTTGTCATCTGACTCTATTCCAGGTGAAACCCCCCAGTGATGCAGCTGGTAGCATTTAGCATCTACCTGTGAAAATACATAGACAAGGATTTTTCTTAGATCTAAGGCAGATCCTGGAACTCATAAAACAATAAAATACTTCCAAGACAACACAGAAAACTTCTAGTTCTAGACATTGTGTCTGTTACTGCACTGAAACTGAAACATAATACTCATTAATTACATAGCCATAAGGTAATTTAATATCAGCTGTTTTTCTGAAGTTAACCTCTTGTGTTCCAGTTTCCATTGTTAAAATATATACATCTAAAGAGGTACAATAGTGCAGGTACATTTCTGCTCCGCTCTAATCCAGTAGGGCATGCTGTAGTTACATCTTTAAACAGCACTTTGTAAAATACCTCTTCAGCACACATCTGTACAAACCATCTTATATGACATACAGTTCTAATACATTTGTAACACAAGCATATCAATCATGTTGATATTCACAAATGACATATAATTATTTACAAAATTCCAGAGCTGACAGTATCTCCTTTCATGACATCCCCCCTCAAAGACTCAAGCTAGTTTTTCAAGCGACCCTTGAGAAAAGCTGCTTGGGAGGGATGAACCTATCTGGGAATACATTACCACATTCCCTGTCTTGAGAGCCATTCTGCGGTGGCATTCCTAACCCCACTGTGGTGTTGCACTGTCATATCATATGCCTGTGACCCTAGGCTCCACCTTAGTAACTTGGCATTTTGCTGGCTAGAGTGATGTAACCGTGTTAAGGGATTGTGGTCTGTAACTACAGTGAATTTCCTTCCATACAGATAAGGCTGAAGTTTCTGCAGTGCCCACACTATGGCTAGACATTCCTTTTCTACAGCTGCATAACATTCCTCCCTGGGCTGGAGCCTACAGCTGAGATATACCACTGGGTGCTCTTCTCCCTCTGAGGAAACCTGGCTGAGTATAGCCCCCACCCCATGGTTTGAAGCATCCACCTGCACAACAAATTATTTGTTGTAATCTGAACTGGCTAACACAGTGGAGTCCTCCCAAAGCTCCTTTAAGCTTCTGGAATGCCTGCTCATGTGCTGGGGTGCACACTATCTTATCCAGCCTGTTTTTCCTTGTTAGGTCTGTGAGGGGAACATCTATGGTACTATAACTGAGGACAAACTTTCTGTAGTACCCTGCTGTCCCTAAGAATGCCCTCACCTGCTTTTTGGTAACAGGGGCAGGCCATGCCTGAATGGCTTCCACTTTGGCAAGTTCTGGCCCGATCTTACTACTCTCCACTCCATGTCTCAGGTAGGACACCTCTGCTATACCCAATTGACACTTACTGGACTTAATGGTCAACCCCACCCTCTGTAGTCTGCTCAGCAACTCCCTGACATGCTGAAAGTGCTCTTGCCAGGAATTGCTGTAGATGGCAATATCATCCATGTAAGCATGGGCAGAATCTCCTGCTCTTACTAAGATATGATCTACCAGCCTCTGGAAATTTGTTGAAGCATTTTACATCCCAAAGAGCATCTTTGTGAACTCATACAAGCCAAAAGGAGTCACAAAGGCTGATCTCTCTCTAGCATTGGGAGTCAAGGGTGTTGAGTTTGGTTTTGTATATCAATTGGGTTAAGATACTTAGCACCAGGACTTCCCTATCATGGTAAGGTTTCATCATGTTCACATAGTACAATTTGTGCCCCTGCCTCCTGCCTAGCATTTCTACTATGTAGTTAATATCACTAACCTTCCTTACCACTTTGAAGGTCCCTCCCTGGCTGCCTGCAGCTTGTTGTGTAAGACAGGAATGAGAACCATTACCTGCTGCTCCACAGCATACGCTTTAGCTCAAGCATTTATGTCATACCACACCTTTTTCTGCTGTTGGGCTTTTGCCAGGTTCTCCTGAACAAAGCCCATGAGTTCCCTGAGCCTTGTCCTGAGGTTTAGGACATATGCCACAACAGACCCCTTGTGCAATTCACATTCATCCTCCAACTCATCACATGCCACCTTTTGCCCAGACTATAAGGTAGTTATTACTACCACCAGCCACCTTTTTATCAAATGCTTTAAGGCACTTAACAAAGGGTGTCCAATCTTACTGTGTAATGTTACTATTAATCCAAATGATAATTTGACCAAGAGCAGTGCTATTAGGAGTGGCCCACACAGTGTCAGCAAATAAATATGCAAGTACTCTGAGAAAATAAATATATCTCTACACAGATCAGCCACAATGAAAGGTTTAAATATATTTAATAATAAATAATAAAAGAACAAGAAAACACTCAGTATATACTTACAGTTACACCAGAGTTGAAAATCAGAGGAATATTTAAAACAACATTGCAGGACAGTCTCAGATAAGTAAAGAAAAACATCTAAGCTAAGCTTTGCTGTATTCCTGACTATATATAAGAGAATTACTGTGCTCTAATAATTTACTTCAGTGTAAGCAAGGCAGATGTGGTGAGTGAATCTTGATGTTGTCAGGTCAAAGACAAAATACAGAATACAGTCTCTCACTAAGAGACTTCCCAAATTAATATCTCAAATATTACTGCTGGGATAGCTTACAGAATTACATAATTTCTTGTAATCTGGCTCTATCCCAGGTGAAACCCCCACTGATGCAGCTGGTAGCATTTAGCATCCACTTGTAAAAATATATAGACAAGGGCTTTACTTAGATGTAAGGCAGATCCTGGAAGTCATAAAACAATTCCAAAACACCACAGAAAACTTCTAGTTCTAGACATTGTGTCTGTTACTGCATTAAAACTGAAAGACAATATCCATTAATTACATAGCCGTAAGGTAATTTAATTTCAGCTATTTTTCTGAAGTTAACCTCTTGTGTTCCAGTTTCTATTGTTAAAATATATACATCTAAAGAGTTACAATAGTGCAGGTACATTTCTGTTCTAATCCAGTAGGGCATGCTGTGGTTACATCTTTAAACAGCACTTTGTAAAATACCTCAGCACACGTCTGTACAAACCATCTCATATGACATATAGTTCTAATACATTTGTAACACAAGCATATGAATCATGTTGATATTCACAAATGACATATAATTATTTACAAAATTTCAGATTGCTGGGATGGCTGTATCTCCTTTCATGACAAGAATCACCAAGTTTATTTTCTGTCACTTGTAAAGAAGAGATCAGCATCATGGGAATCCTTTTCTTAGAACGATGAGGTATATGCAAATGGATCTACTTTGAAACGTCAAATTACCAAAATCCTGAATTGCCCATGATTGAGACCAGAAAGCTGACTTTTCAGAACACTTAATATGAAATGTCATAAGACTGAAAATTAAAATGCAGAGGTTACATTTTTGTCCCTCCACCACTGCAGTATACCCAACAAAGTATATCTGTGATTCTTGCAAAACAACAATGTAGTTTTTATATTTGTGCAGATTACATGCTTATAGTACAAAATAAACAGTTTTTAAAGTCGTATAGACTGAATGCAAAGCATTACATTTTTAGTAGTATAACGATTGCTTTCAGAAACTCAGACAGAGTGCTGGAATATAGCTTGATTTATTTTGCAATACTTGCTGAAATTGAGAATGATGAAACAATAGTTTTCATTTCTTGGGAGATGGTGGGCAACCTCTAATATTCACACTTTATGTTCTTCTGTTATATTTTGCTCCCTAGCTAGAGTGGAGATCAAAGCAGATTACCAGTCATTCAAGAGCCTAATATATACTTTAATGCTTTGACTGAGTTTTGCATTCTTGGCAGAAATAAAGCATTCGGCTCTGAAATATTTCAAAATAAAACAGGAAACAGAGGAGGGAATCTTGCAGAATCAGCAGTTCTTGTACTAAATTTCCCTGCTTTACCTCACAAGTACAAGTCAGAGAAATACTTAATATATTTTCCTTCTGCAAGGAATATTTCTTTTAAAGTATAGAAAGTAGGTAAGACTTCCTCTTCATTTAAAAGTGCTAGCACAACAATACTTTTAACTAAGAGTTGAAAAGACAGAGAAGAGTTATACAGCAAACCTAAACCCAAAGCTTGCACTTTTCACCATATAATTTTGCCAAAATGAAAAAGACATCCTTTAGATATCGCTCCATTTATATTCATTCATACACGTTTGATAGCAGTCACTTCAAAATCACGTAATATGTACTTTATATTTGTATCAAATTTGTTTTTTGACAGCAAATGAAAAATGTAATGCCACATTAGATTATATGATTTTAAAGACTTCTAGGACATCAAGTAAAACAGAAGAGGTACAGATTTACTACACCCTCCATACTTTACTAAGACATGAATGCTGCAAAGTTGTCTGCAAATAATTCCTTTGTAGAAATACATCCCGTCCATTAACCATATTGTTGCGCTGCTTAAGTCATACAAATTATTTAGAGTACTGAACACTTACACTGTGTTATCAGATGTACCATCAGTAACCCTGTTTTGAAGGAATGTGCCATTTTTTACAGGGAATTTACTCAAATCAACATTTTCCAAAGTAAAATTAGATACTTCTCCAGTTTAGCAGTTTTTCTACGAACTCTTCCTACATGCTGCAGCAGAGCTTTTTATCTAGGAAGACTTGGTACATAATTTAATAAGGTTAAAGCCATGATTTTGTCCACTAGTAAACATGGTGTATCTTTAGATAAATGAGCTTTCTGTTTCAATTCAGAACATAATACATATCTTTCTGCTTCTAAAGGATTTGCAGTATGGTTGTGAGCAATTTTTCTCTGGATTTATACTTACAGCACCAGTATTTCTTTAGTTTCACACTTCTTTCTAAGTGATGGATGTAGCCTTCAATTACAAGCACTTCCTTACTTTTTTGAGATAACATAGTTGAATACAAGGTTCCTACAGTTCCTAGAGCATTGAACATAATGTCTGCCATTTTGGTTAGATACATAGTATGAATGTTTAAAGGGATAACAGCCTATTTAAAGAGTTAGTCTTTACTACTGATATCAGTATTCAAGAAAGTGAAACTCGATCATTTCAACTTTCAGTGTTCTGAAAAGTTGACTTTCTGGTCTTGAACATGTGCAATTTGGGATTTTGGTAATTTGAAGTTTCAAAGTACAGCCATACAAACACACCCAACAATTTGTTACATTTAAGTCCATGGCATATATTTTCCCTTGACCAATTTGTTAGAGGAAACAGTACAAAAACAAAAGAGAAATACCTGCTGCTACTGGATTCATTATGGATTGCTGTCTAAGTCGATTCCCTTTTTTCTTTTTCTTTTTTTTTAATCCTTCACTGGGCAGATGATTCATCCTTGATTTTCCTTTGCTGACAAAGATGATTCATCTGGCATCTCTACGATAGGTCTTTTTACAATGTGACAAATGATTTCAGGTTGGTAGACCAGCACAAAGTACTACAGTAAAGGTGGTAAATTTTAACGTAGACTCAATCACTAGGCTGCAGTTGGTGACAATGTTTGTTAGCAGGTTGAGGAGGGACTTCTCATAAAGCTCTGTGGTAGTTCTGTAGAAATTAATAAGTTTTGTACAGGAAGACCATACAGCATCATCAGTCAAAGCCAATTTCTCATTTGACAAAGGTAGAGTAGCTGGAAGGGACATGGGTCTCCCTATTAATACTGCATAGGGACTCAATCTCCTAGTAGTGTTTAATGTACTCCTCATGCTCATTAATGCCAAGGGGAGTGCCTCTTTCCATTTAAGATGTGTCTCAGTGTAAATCTTTGCCATTCATTGATGTATTAAAGACAGAATTACAGGACTAATTCCTTGATCTGCCTCTGGCTTTAGTGAGCACTGTGGAACTCTAGGGAGAGGTTTAGATGGATTGAAATGTATTTTCTCTTGTTCTTCAGATTTTAGTATACCTACTTCATTAGCATATTTAGCCCATAACTAAGCAGGTACCTGCTGCTACAGCACCTCAGCTGTCTGTATATCCCCAACAGGCTGTTCCTCAGCTTGTGGTAAACTGACAACACTTTCCCTTCTGATTCTTTTGGGACATCTAAATACACCCCTTTTAGTGTACAGTAAATAGTGCAGCCTAGTTTGCATAATTTTATTTAGCAACCCCATCCTTTTGCCTATGAGTGCATTTCCTGTGAGAGTAAAATCTGTTGTTCCAGCCTTTTCAAGTAATTGTTTTCTTATTTCATCTGAAGTGACTACCTGAAGCAGCTGATTCAAATCTGTTAAAATGAGATTGTAACATTCTATTAAAGTTTTAAATTCCTTCTGTCAAAGGAAAAAACTTCAAAGACCAATTCACGTAAGATTCAGATATGGCATTTAATTACTTGCTGCAAGGAGACAAAAACATGCAAATACAGAATTTTGCCTAACTACTAACAGGAAGTATGCTCTTCTTATACTGTTCTACAAAATGTTGCTTTCTATAGTTGACGTAATTAAACACAACTTTCTGTATTGTTCTACAGCAGATGTTACTCAGATTTTCTGCTGACATGACTGGATTTATGAAAAACATTTGAGAAAAACAACCTAACCTTGGGGGCTTTAGCCCGCTACAAGCTTCTATTGTGTAGTTCTAATACATGTGTTACATTTCAATGTACTTTTCTAGCTTAGACACAAGTAAATGCTGATTGCAGTTCATATTTTCAAGCAGTCTTTGTTCTTATTATCAATAGCTTCTGCAGCTGTGTATTTTCTCACAGCATAAGTGGAACTCCTTGTCTAAATCTCATAACATTAATACAAGTGATACATCTATTTATTATTTTCCTGACACGAGCAGAAATTATCTGCTTCCCTGTAAATTTCCAGAGCATAAGCAAAGATTATAACTGCGCATATTTCAAGACAATATAAGATTGGAAAGCTTCTGCAGTTTATACAGATTTATGCAGTGTGAAATAGAATAAATGTGTTAACCCTTTTCAAACCTTAAATTCACTAAGCATATTACTAATACATACACTAATACATATTTTTTTAACATTTCCCCCTTTTAATACTTTATTCTACTTTCAAAATAAGCATAAACAGTTTTTTCTTCCCCTAACCTCTTCCTACTCAGGATTTGCAGTTAAGAGAGTTATTCAGTTTAAACTTATGAAAGCATTTTCAATTTTTTAACAGTTCTTCAAACTCAGCACCCTGATATAAGGTTTCTGAAACTGACATGTCTATAAGGTCTTTGATCAGTGTTTTCATGCAGGGGATGCCATAGCAAACACATACTCCCAGTAGGATCATTCCTACACAAATGGCAATCAGGATGTTCATTAGGATAGTATTCCACCCCCCCCAAACCATTTCTGGAAAAAGTCCATCAGTGGGTTTGGTCCTGGTTTGGTCATGTCCAACACTTGCTGAATTACCTCAAGGTGATTGTCTATCTCATGTTTATGGTCAGGAATATACGAACAGCATTCTTCCTGGATTAAAGCGCAAGTACTGCCTCTCGCCGCTAGGGTGAAGTTGAGAGCCATGCAGTTTTGAAGCACTACAGTTCTCATGGCATTCAGTTCATCAGTCACCAATTCTATAGTGGAAAAAGTTGCATTGCTCATTACTTCGAGAAATTTAGACAGTTTTCTCAGCTCCCAGATCGATTTCACTGCTCCATGTGCTGGTAATATGCCTGCCCATGATATGACAGAATCACTCAAGTCCATGTGTGTCAGTCCTTCACCTATAGAATGATGGTTTTTCCAGCGTGCATCAATTTGCCCCACTGGATTTACAGGTTTCTTGACGGGTTTCTTAATGACTTCTCGAACTTCCGAATTTTCCCTCGAGGTAAGACTGCCGTGTGTAGTATGGCCGGAACCAGGTAGCCCAAAAAACAACTGCCGGATCATTTCTCAGGTAACCACTTGTATGCTTTCCTACCACATACAAAATAACAATCTTCTACTTTAGTAGTAACTTTACTATGAATATACACTTGTCCTGCATGAAACATTTTTCTATCAATTATAGACAGTTGTTTATAAAGAACAGAATCATGTTTTACTTCATCAATTGTTTTGTGCATCAATTCAAAAAATGAATCATAGTTTGTATTACAATAAGAACCTGCGTTATTAGCTTTAGTGTAGCATCTATAAGGATCAGTCACATTGCAATTGCTCCAACCCACCTGAACAGTATCATTTTTATAAAAACACACAGTCCCTTTTTGTGGAACAGACAAGTGCAATGCTATTTTATCTTGTGATGTAACAGTTGATGTATCATAAATCAAGTTGTCCCAGGTCTCGTTGACTCCTAGGGGGACTGAAGTCATTAATAACCCCCCCCGTATGCTGTCGGTAAAGCTGTGCAAATCCAGCAATTCGAAACATTGAAAGTCTCAGCATACACATATTTGATGGCCTGGTAAGTGTTGAAGTTTGAGTGCCAGTCTATGAGCAATGCTTCATGTTTATTCAGTTCAGCTTGTGTGGCTGGGAAAAGGAATGGCCACAACAAAAAGATTATTGTCACTAGTACAGTTAACAGGATGATTATGCAATACTTCTGAGGAAATGGTTGTTCTGCATTCCTGTTTTCTCCAACTCTTCCGAGTAGTTTTATTTGGATTTTTCTGGATTCTATAATTTTTGCTCTTGACATGTGACAAGATTTTTGTCCAGTTCAAAGTTCTTAACTAGTTTGCAGTGCATCAGGTGGATCCACGAGGCCCGCTCTGCGATTTTGACTGCAGTAGGTGTCGACATGAGCACCTGATATGGACCTTCCCACTTTGGTGTCGTCCATTTTCTCTTTTTGATTGTTTTCACCCAGATCCACTCCCCAAGGACCATTGCCACTTCCGATGTCTCGGTTTGTTCTTTATCTGAAACAGAATTTGACTGCAACAGATGTTTAGAATTCAACAAATTTCTCATATACTTTACTAGTGTACAGTCGGCTTCCTGGTCTGTGGGCATGAGAGGATTCCACTGAGGTATATAATAAGCTCTTCCAAATAGTTTTTCAAAAGGAGTCAATCCTTTTGCATACAGAACAGTTCTCATGCTCAACAGTGCCAGGGGCAGATAGTACACCCAATTCTTTTCTGTTTCTGCTATTAATTTCCTTAGTTTATTCTTTAAAATCCCATTATGCCTCTCAACTATCTCTGCAGATTGTGGATGGTATGCACAATGATTCTTTAAAGAAATACCAAAATGTTTACTTAACTGTTGTATGGTGTGGTTTACAAAGTGTGTACCGTTGTCACTGTAGATCCTTTCCGGAATGCCGAATCTAGGGATGATTTCTTTAACAAGGACTTTCGCTACCGTAGCTGTGTCTGGATTTTTGGTTGGAAAGGCTTCCACCCATCTGGAAAACATATCTACAATGACAAGGCAATACTTCTTATTTTCACATTTATTCAATTCTATGAAATCCATACAAATAGTATGAAATGGATATGGTAGTGTAGGGAAACTCCCCTGCTTGGGCTTTAATGCCCCTTGTGCATGATGTTTGTTACAAATGTGGCACATCAAACAAAATTTTTTAGAGTAGTATGTAAATCCATACATTGTGAACACTCGGTTCACCAGCTGTACCATCCCCCCTGTTGAGACAGAGAGATGTACAGCCCCTTTTCGAGAATTGCTCCTCGTTTTACCCATCTTTGTTTGTCAGCTTGCGTAGTGAGTGTCTGCATTGTCTTTAACATTTCTAAGTCTAAAATCTCAGAGGGTTGTAGTTCCTCATCTAAAATAAATACTTCTGAAGCTGCCTGCTTTGCAGCTGTATCAGCTCTCGCATTACCTTTTGAAATCCTATCCTGTTGCTTGGTATGAGTGGTATGAGCTGTGCATTTAGAAATAGCTACTTTCTGAGGTAACTGAATAGATTCTAAGAGATCTAGAATAAACTGTGCATGATTAATAGGTTTGCCAGTAGATGTTATCATTCCTCGGTTTTTCCACTGTTGCGCAAAAACATGTACAGTAGAAAAAGCGTACTGGCTGTCAGTAAAAATGTTCACACATTTACCCTTTGCTAAGGTACATGCCCTTGTCAAGGCAATCAGTTCTGCTGCCTGTGCAGATAGGTTGTGTGGTAAAGGTTTTGCTTCTATAATCTCAGTATCAGAAACTACTGCATATCCTACTAGGTTCTGTCCTGCAGGACCCCTTTTGCACGAGCCATCCACGTAGTATGTCACTTCAGCATCATCCAAGGGGACATCCATGAGATCTTTTCTAGGCAGTGTCTTTTGCTCAATTGCCTGCAGGCAGCAGTGTGGTGTGCCATCTGCAGGGGTTGGGAGCAAGGTAGAAGGGTTCAAAGTCATGCATCGTTCAATTGTCATATGAGGTTGGCTCAACAATATAGTCATACAGGAAAGATGCCAAGCAGGGGAAAGATATGCTACCTTCTCTTGCAGTAAAATAATTGCAACTGCATGAGGCACTCGCAATGTGAGAGGGTGGAACAAAACTACTGAGGCCGAAGCCTGTACTGCCATTGCAGCTGCAACTACTGCTTGTACACAGTGAGGTAAAGACTGTGCCACTGGGTCTAGTTGTGATGAATAATAAGCAATGGGGCGTTGCTTGTCCCCGTGCTGTTGTGTTAACACTGATGTCATATAACCTTGCTTACAATCTACAGTTTGGAAAAAATGTTTATGATAGTTTGGTAATCCCAGAACTAATGAGGACGCTATTAACTGTTTCAGTTTGCAGAAAGCAGATTCTGCTTCTGGTGTCCATTGTAACAAGTCCTGTGCTGCCATAGGCTTTTTATATATCAGGTCAGTCAGAAGTGCAGATTCCAAGGCATAGTTTAGAATCCAGCTCCTGCAAAAATTAGTCGTACCCAGGAAGGACATCATTTCCTTCTTGGTAGTGGGTTTTGGTGCTTGTAAAATTGCTACTTTTCTGTCCTCATCTAATATTCTACCCTCTTTGGATATTACATATCCTAGGTATTTAACTTGTTTTTTCCAAAGCTGCAATTTATTTTTGTTTACCTTATGTCCTTCAGTGGCTAAAAATTGTAATAGCGCTATGGTATCTTCTTTGCAATCTTGCTGGGTGGGGGCCGTCAGCAGGATATCATCAACATAAAGTAAAATCAGACTGCCTCTCGGTGGGGTAAATCCCGCCAAGTTGCTTGCCATTTCTTGTGAGAATATTGTCGGACTTTCACAATATCCCTGTGGTAGTCACGTATATGTATACCTTTTCCCCTGAAATGTGAATGCAAACCAATACTGGCTGTCAGGGTGTATTGGTATCGAAAAGAATGCATTGCTGATATCTACCACAGAAAAAATATTTCTGTTGAGGTTTTAAATCATTCAACAGGGTGTGTGGGTCCGGTACTGTAGGTACCCTTGGTATCACTGTGTCATTTACAGCTTGTAAATCTTGGACCATACGCCATTCTCCATTTGCTTTCTTAACAGGAAATAAGGGTGTGTTACATGGTGAATCTGGAGATTCCACCAGTTCCCCTTCCTTAAGTAAAGCTGCTATAATAGGTTTGATTCCTACCTCTGCATCTTTTCTTAAGGGATACTGTCTTTTCTGTGGTCTAAATGCTGACTTTGGCATGATAGTAACTGGCCCTGCTGTACGCATAAGTCCTACATCTGACTTTCCTGTTGACCAGAGAGTTTCTGGTATATTCTGTAAGGCATTCTCTTCCTCCTTTAATAGGAGTGCTAATCAGCTGTCCCTGCTAGACTGCTCGTGCACGGCTGGGTGGGTCTGAGTTACCCAATTCAGCCTCTGTATTTGTATTCCTTGTTCTGACAGTTCTAATTCTGTCTGCCTTTTCCATCTCGTAACTTTTTCTCCTAAGTCTGCCCATTCTATGTTTCTGTCCTTGGTTAAGCTAACATGTGGTAATCGATTAGATTTATAAAGTGCAAAGAACTCCTGGGGCAATGAACAGCTGGCTACACTGTTCCCTTCCATGTCCCAGTACAGATTACGTAATATCAATCTGTTCGCACGATTTTTAAACAATTCTTGCTCATATTCCTTATCAGGCCCTGGCGTGTTACAGTAATACAGAGTACAGTGCAACAGATGCTGTTTGTCAATGTCAAGGGAGGGGAACGTACTGATGGCTATATTCATTAATTCTTCGGTCACAGTCCCTGGACCAGTCGTAACCAAGTCCTGATTGTACCAATAAAACACTCCACCCTTCGATTACACTGCAAAGGTATCAATTTGTCACTGTGCTTCCATACCCTGCATGGTCGGAACTACTGCAATACCAAATAGCTGCATAAGGTCTCTGCCCAAGAGGTTTACTGGGCATTTTGCAGAAATAACAATTTTGCTTTTCTGGGTCAATCCTGAAACAGGATCAGTTATTGCAATGCCACGGGAGAAAGGCTCCCGGTACAGCTGTCCATTAGCTACTTTTACTAGTATATAATCAGGTGACTCTGAGTTTTCTGGCAGTTTGGAGGGATGTATCAGGGTTCGTGATGCCCCTGAGTCACACAAGAATTTGACTTCCCTTCCTTCTACCAAAAGTGTAACTTCTGCTTTTGTGTCTGCTAACTAGAGCTCTAAGCTCAATAAAGCTAAATCCAATATTTCATTTTCTTCACTATCCGTAACTTCCTGCACTTCCTCTATCTCTTCTGTCACGTCCTCTACTCCTTCTATCACATTCTCATTTGTCCTTTCTCTGCTATTCCCTTCTAGTGATTCCTGACTATCATATAGTCAGTCCTCACCCTCCTTATCTTCCGTGGTTGCCTTCTTGTTTTTCTTGCAATCCCTTGCCAAATGTCCCTTTTTACCGCATTTAAAACATTCTCCCCTTTTCTTTCACCCTTCAAAGTCCTCTGATCGCTGATTAGATTGTTTGTTTCCCTGGGCATTTTTCTTGCCCTTTTTCCCGGACTGTACTACATAAACTTCTGCTCCATCTTCTACAGAAAATACTCGAGCTTTCTTTTTCTTTTTGCTATTAAAATGCCTTTCGGCATGCCTAGCATATTCAAGTAATGACTGTAACCTGCTTGTACGATGATCTACCATGTGTTTTGTAATAAAATTGCTTATGGGTGCAACACTGCCTTTCAAAAATGCATTCTTTAACTGCTCTTCATATGGGGAATCTTGTGTTTGATCTTCAGGAGCCTGCATTCCATAGTGGTTATTAAAACATTCTAATAGTATGGCATATATCTGTCAACAATTTCACCTTCTTATTGGATGCATTGATTAATGCAAGTCCAGTCTGCCCTGGGCTTCCATTTCTCAGAGATGCGGTCTGTAAGACCTTTTACTCTGTTGTCTAGCTCTGCGCTGCTATGTGGGAGGGGTCTGTGTGCAGCGTCACGAGGATTCCAGTTGCCACTAATCATGTGCCAATCTGGTCCCACAATTTGTCTAACTACTTTTTCTACCTCTTCTCCATTTAAATTATAACTTAGCCTCATTCCTTGTAAATCTTCTGAGAACTTTCTAAAATTCACTTTTGGATGGGGAATTCCCTCAGTGGCTTTCCGGATATCTTCCGGAGTACAGGGTCTATACACTACAATAGTTGGATCCTAACCTTCTTGCCCTGCCTGAGGATTAGGTACTTCTATAAGTGGGAATATTTCTTCTTCACTCATAGATCGTGAATTCCTAACCATTTGATATAACTCAATGTCTCCTTTTGAGTTACCTGCCCGTGTTCGAGACCTGGTCTCGATGGGATCTCTAATAAATGGTTTTGCTCTTGTAATGTCTCTATTTTCAGTGACAACAGGATATCGTGAGGGTGGACTAACCTGTTCACTTGCTTCGTATTCTGTTAAGGGAGGCGGAGGGGCCAACGCTATTACTAAGTTATTGTCCTCCTTATCTAAAAACATCGCTTTTGAATTATTGTTCTTTTGTTCCCTACGGTTTACCTCCTCAATCCACCTGTGTGCCTGTGGAATTCCTAATTGGCATTGCTTTTTTACCCGACCTTTGGAATCGGTTTTGAGCTGTTTGACAAGTTTGACAAGCAAGGATTTTTCTAATTTACCATCGAATTCATACTTATTAACCCATTTTGAATAGTATTTAATATTATCAGCGCGCTGTGACTGCATGTATTTTGTGTCTTCTATTAACAGCGGATTTTGGGGTCTTTTTGTGCAATTATTACCCATTTTGTTCTACCCTTTTTAATCGTTACGTAACCTCTCTTATTTTTAAAGTGGTACCACGGATTCTGTTATAGTCTCTTCAGAATGACTGCCTACCTACTCTGTTTTCCCTAATCTATGACAATGCAGTAATCTTTTCTGTCCCTGACTTGTAAAAATACAGTCTTGACAAAAACAATACAAATCTAGTCCCTGATCTAAAACAGAAAAAAGTAGATTCACCTTACTTGAGCCTTCGTGATTGATCACCTGGTTCGTGAAAACCCGTCCTTCAGTCACAGATCAGAAAGTGGCTGGCCTCTTTTGTACGACAATTCAGTTGGAGGGCTTTTCAAATAAGAAGAACTGATGTGATTTCTTCCCCGTACGGTTTCAAGCCACCTGGCCCGTCTGATCCGAGACGAAGTGAGGGTTTCCGGTCCGAAGGACCAATCTGTCAAAGGAAAAAACTTCAAAGACCAATTCACGTAAGGTTCAGATATGGCATTTAATTACTTGCTGAAAGGAGACAAAAACATGCAAATACAGGATTTTGCCTAACTACTAACAGGGAGTATGCTGTTCTTATACTGTTCTACAAAATGTTGCTTTCTATAGTTGACGTAATTAAACACAACTTTCTGTATTGTTCTACAGCAGATGTTACTCAGATTTTCTGCTGACATGACTGGATTTATGAAAAACATTTGAGAAAAACAACCTGACCTTGGGGGCTTTAGCCCGCTACAAGCTTCTATTGTGTAGTTCTAATACACGTGTTACATTTCAAGGTACTTTTCTAGCTTAGACACAAGTAAATGCTGATTGCAGTTCATATTTTCAAGCAGTCTTTGTTCTTATTATCAATAGCTTCTGTAGCTGTGTATTTTCTCACAGCATAAGCGGAACTCCTTGTCTAAATCTCATAACATTAATACAAGTGATACATCTATTTATTATTTTCCTGACACAAGCAGAAATTATCTGCTTCCCTGTAAATTTCCAGAGCATAAGCAAAGATTATAACTGCGCATATTTTAAGACAATACAAGATTGGAAAGCCTCTGCAGTTTATACAGATTTATGCAGTGTGAAATAGAATAAATGTGTTAACACTTTTCAAACCTTAAATGCACTAAGCATATTACTAATACATACACTAATACATATTTTTCTAACACCTTCTTAAACCTTAACAGATTTTCTCTAATACTCGGAAAGCTTTTGGACATAATATGCAAATCAGCAGGGTTCCAAGGGCAACGAACAAGCTCTGTTATTGACCCCATTTCTCTGAGTGGCACCAAAAGATCCCCTCCAGAGGCAACAGTCTCTTGTCCAACCCTATCATGTGAATGCATGCACTACAAGTGTGTCAAATACTAGTGCTTTTGTCGGATATGTAGAAACTTGCTGAAAATGTGTTCCAAAGACCAAATTACCACCATAACAGCTACAAACAAATGCAATCTGAGGGTCATGCTGCTCAATGCTAGAAGTCTAAATCTGAAAATGTACTCACTTGAAGCACTCCTTAAAATGGATGACATCAACATTTGTGCTGTAACAGAGACCTGGTTCAAGGCAGCAGAAAGCACCCCTGCACTACCAGGCTATAACTCATTCCATGCCTTTCGGCCTCAGAACTCGGACCAAAGCTCCAAAGGTGGTCGTGTTTCCATATTCATAAAGGATGCACACACCTCCAGACTGGTAGCCCAACATAGTGCATCTGAGATACTTCAGGTGCAGCTAATACTGGGTAAGACAGCAATTCAGGTCGTAGCCTGCTATAGGTCCCCAACCATGTCCCAAGACTCACACTCCATGTTCTTAAGCACCCTGGAGAATATTAGGGTCCAACCTAACACTCTCATACTGGGTGACTTCAACTACCCCTCCATTAACTGGGAAAACTACTCATGTACTAATACATTTGCCCAACATTTCCTGGAATTCATTAATTTCAATGCTCTGGACCTGCTCGTTCTTACCCCCACTAGAGGTGGTCATTAGTAACATGGGTGACTGTTGCTCTACACTAATAGTCAACTCCTCTCTGGTTAGATCCGACCACAAACTAATCACCTTGGAAATTCACATCCTCCCTACCTCCCCGGCAAAGGTAACCACCATGAAAAACCCTTCCAAAGCTAACTTTGGGCTCCTAAAAACAGAGATGGCTAACTTCACGGCACCCATGCAAATGGAGAATAGTTGCATGACTGCCGAATCATACACCAATGCACTGTACGAAAACGCACACAAATACATGGACCTCACCATACCCAATAGAACCAAGATGCTCTCCTCCAAAAAAGGAAGCCAATCTGGTGGTCCCCTGCCATAAACAAACTCTACAACAGAAGGAGGAAACTGATGCGGAATAAGATGAAGTCCCAAGAAAAAGTTAAGATCCCTCATCAAATTCTCTAAAGATAGCTATGAAAACAGAATTGCAGCAGATAGTAAAGACAACCACAAGGCCTTCTATAGTTATGTAAAGAATCTCCATGGCAATACCCAAATTTGATCTGAGCTACTGCACAATGGTAGCTCCTATACCGAGCCAACAGATATTGCCAATATACTAGCTGACAGATTCAATGCCAACTTTACCCCCCCAAAGGACCAATCACAATACCAGTAGATTGCCAGGCACCCAATATTACTGCTGCACAGGTTAAAACAGCACTATCCAAGGCCAAGAATACAGCTTCTATGGGACCTGACGATATCCCTGGCTGTGTTCTACATAAACTACAGATTGAGCTGGCACCTCACCTGTGTGCCCTGTTCAATCACAGCCTCACCTCAGGCTTTGTCCCTACCAAATGACGCACTGCTACAGTCAACCCTCTCCACAAAGGAGGAGTGACTACAGACCCTCATCATGGACCTAATAAACAATGATATAGAAAATCTCCAAACTCTGGATCCTACACAGTTTGGTTTTGTAAAGGGCAGATCATGCCTGCTCAACTTAGTCGACTTCTTTGAGTCAGTCCCAGAGCTGTGGATGAAGGCAAGGTGGTTCATATAGCCTAACTTGATCTGGCCAAGGCCTTTGATACCATTCCCCACTCAAGAATCATAGAAAAACTTACTAAGTTAGGCATCACCCCCTATATTACTAGGTGGGTTGCAAACTGGCTCACAGATAGAACCCAAAGTGTGAAAGTAGCTGACTCCAAGTCAGACTGCCAACCAGTCACGAGTGGAGTCCCACAGGGTTCGGCCCTGCGTCCTCTCCTGTTTGGTATCTACTTCTCTGAAGTCCAGGCCAACGCGAAGGGACTCTGGCTAACAAAGTTCACAGATGATTGCAAGTTAGGAGCTATTATTAACTCCCCAAGTGATGTTGGCATTCTACAGAAAGGCCTCACTGAGACCAATGACTAGTGCCAGAACCATGGCCTTAAGCTCAATGCCAAAAAATATGTCGTCACCTCCCTTGGGAAAAACCTCATTCCCTTGAATTGCCACATTGATGGTAGTCCACTGAACACAGAAGGCACTATAAGAGATCTGGGAACACAGGTTGACAGTAACCTCTCTTTTGACCACCACATTGCCACTGTGGTCAGAAAGTCCTTCTATGTGGCACACCTCATTACTAAGGGTTTTGTATTCAGGAAGAAAGAGGTCATTGTCTCCCTCTACTCTTCCCTCATTAGACCAATCATCAAGTACAATGCCTCATTTGGCATGTATCTCACTAGACACATGCAACAACTGGAGAGGCTGCAAAAGTACCAAACAAAGAGGATCCTAGGCCTTAAACACTTGTCTTATATGAACAGACTCATAAATCTCCAACTATTCTCTGTCTCATATTGCCTACTTAGAGGCGATCTCTGCTTGACTTACAAAGTCATGTCTGACCCAGCTCTGTTAGAAATGCTCCATCTAAAGAAATCCCAATCCCTCTGCACAACACACTCCAGAGACCTCAACCTCATTACCACAATCAACAGAACATGCTGGAGGGACAGGTTCATAACCCAGAGACTGCCCATGTTATGGAATAGAATTCCCATACATGTCAAGCAGAGCACCTCACTGGCCCTCTTCAAGAGAAATCTTGATGAGTGGATGGGAAATAGAAAATTCATCCTGGGGATCACTCCAGTGGCTCTACTTGACAGAGACACTGGGAACTAAGGCTGGGTGGCATGATGCCAGGGTAATCCTATGGGCTAGGCTTGTAAAGGCTCCAGGCCCATTAGATAAGTATACACCTATGAACCTAAATGAGAAACCTCTCTGATTTTGGATGCCTTGCTCCAAAGACTAGGTTGAGATGTAACAATACTGCTTTGATCTGGTATCCAGTGAACAGATGAATCATGACCGAAATGGTGGGGTCTGAGAAACAGTGGAATCTTGCACATTACCCGACTGTCCCAGTGCATATGGGGTGGGGGTGCAGTAGCTATTGGAGGATAATCATCCCCCTTCAAAGTTTTTGCTTTCTGGCCATCCCAACTTCTTCCAAACATGCCAAGACAGGATAAAGGGATCTCTTTTTGCAGGACTGTACTGCTTCCTTAATGTTTCCTAGTTACTGTAGCAACTTCTTATTAGTGTCCTGTAATCTCCTTAATGCTAATTCCTTTTCCCTTTTAAGGGCTTCAGTATATAGAAGGAATAAAATACTATCCACTGTTCCCCACTTGCCTTATTTTTCTTTTCTTCCAAAATACCCCTCACATTTCATAATTTTATCCTTATCATAAGTTCAATTTAATGGAAATACATCACCAGAGCAATTTTATGTGAGCCTGAAATCAATCATTCAAATACTTACAGCCTTTCCTTCCATAATTATGATACATAAAGTATGCAGGTGTCCCCTTTGTAGAAACTTGACTCTGCCTACTTAAAGTTGTTTCCATTTCCCCTATTACGACTTACCTCATGGATTGTAGTAATTCAGCAAAATAACTACACCACTTCACACACCATTCAGGCAGGGAGGAGTAGGGAGTCTGTCAATGAGCAATGACAGAGGAAGGGTTTTGTTCAGTTATTTCCCACAGCACCCTTTTGCTTTCATCCCATCGCGAGCTCAAAATTACAGCTCCAGCATTACAGTTAGGAAAACAGGGTGGCTAAGTACTGTATCCAGAGCTGACCACTCTTTCAGACCCATTTGGCGTACCTTCACCCATTCACAACCATGTCCCAATATGCTATAGGCTCATAAAGTTGATTTACCAGCAAACACCTATGTCCCAATGTGCTATGGGCTCATGAATTTGATTTAACTTTTCCTCACTCATACATTTAACAGTACATGAGACCTCTGATATCTCTTACCTTTTAGTTTTCTCTTGAGGGCACTGCCCTTGACACAAAGCACCTCATTGTGTTAATTTCTTCTTTGTATGCCATTACACATTAATAGACTTCTTATTTTCTATGGGTTCCTCCTACCATTACTCTACATAAACCTGTCAAGCAAACTGTCATTCAACAAAAAACAGATATTCACTCATTCCAAAATTTTAACTACAGCTGTCTTTTTCCCCCTACACCAATCAGTTTTCCTTCCTAGTTCATCATATTTGCATAACATGAATAGTTAGGTATCTGAATCTCTGAATATTCAATACAAAGCAGTGTGAAATTCACAGAATAACTTTCTGTGTTGGGCCTTGTAGTTCATTCCACACTGCCCTACAGCAATCCAAAGTTCAGAATCCCAGTTGCAGCATCAGTTGTTATGACACAAATTAAGTAGAGAAACTGAAAGAAATTTACCTTGTGACCCAGTCAATAATGACACTTTGGATGTGCAAGGTACTCGTATATTCAATAAACAGCACTAGGAGACTGCCTGCTAAGATTTTCAAAGTAAGCCTCAAAGAACAAAAACATTTGTGTGTGTGTGTGTGTGTGTGTGTGTGTGTGTGTGTGTGTGTGTGTGTGTCTACATATGTAGATACATACATATATCTATATCTATATATATATATATATATATATATATATATATATATATATGGGTCTACTTCATTTGATCGAAAGACCATTTGACCTAAACCCATTTGATTGAAATTTCATTTGATCGAAAACCAGTATTCAAGGCATAAAACTGGGATTTGTCCCCCTCCCCAATGTCGTACGACCCTGGAGTTGATATATATTGTTAGGGGGTGTGGAGGGCACAGCCCCCCACATTAGGGGTGTGTGGGGGGAGAAGCCCCTAACCTAGTTTCCTTTAAAAGAAGAAAATAACACAAAAAGTATAGATTTTAAACACCCCCCCACACCCCCCAATTATATATACCAACACCAGAGTCACACGACATTGGGGAGGAGGACAAATCCCTGTTATTTGCCTTGAAAACTGGTTTTCGATCAAATGAAATTTCGATCAAATGGGTTTAGGTCAAATGGTCTTTCAATCAAATGAAGTAGACCCATATATATATATATATATATATATATATATATATATATATATATATATATATATATATATATATATTACTTTATTACTTTTAACAAATGAATGCATTTAGAAATATCTTCATCCCTCATGCTTTTCACTTAGAGCTTTATGAGAACACTTCACAAACATGCATTTCAGGCATGAACCACCTGTGTTTGCAAATGTATTGTCCATTAACCTTGTAAGATTTAGTACTAGTCTGCACTATCTTAAAAGAGAACCTTGCAAAACTCATCCCCCAATCTGAGAAGGCCAGAATGTAACTGTTTCTTAGTACCCATATTTGAATAATCCAGCTGTTCTTAGTGACTAAGCCTGCAATGACTGAACAGACACAGTTGAATGACAAACAATTGGAACATACTCTTGACCTGGACAGCGTGTGGTTCTTCATGGTTATTGGCACTTTACTGCACAGACTGCCACAAAGGTAGTTATTAAGTTTAATCTCTCCAACAATTATCACTTTGTTATGCAAATTTTCTGGTTCAGGCTGGGTATCTACCAGATTATATGAAACACTGAGCATTCAAAAGGCTGACCATCTAAAAAATGATATTTTTAGATTTGAAAATGAAATGGTCAAAAACAAAAAATTGAAAAACATTTTTTTGCCATGATGTGTGGATGGAGCTAGCTCCCCTGCATTCCCACACCCCCTGCTAATTTATATATACTAACTTCAAGATTGCACAACAGTGGGGTAAGGGCAAATTCCCTTACCCTGCTGCACCATGTTCCCATGTAAAACACTGGTGGGAAAAACTCCATTTAAAACAATATTAACTGTTATGAGCATTCACAGTTGTTTACAACGTGAAAACCATTAGCTCATATAAGTGTTCGATGTTTCAGACTGTAACTATCTACCCTTGGATAAGCATGACGTGACATGTTAACTATGTAAGTGTCTTATTCGCCTTTAAATGGCAGTTTATCAAATGAACCATCAGGTGCCCAAGACTCCCAGATTAAAAAAAAATGAACACTGTAGGCACCTACCTTAAAAAATGGCAGGCAACACCACAGCCACTGGGCTGAATAAGTTTAGACAGATAGATCTATCCATAAGACATGAAAGGAATTACAGGTCCATTCACTCCATGAGCAATGGGAGCTGAATTACAAGTCTGAGCCAAACCATGCTCCTTCACGTAAGAGAACTCTAGAAGACGTGGTTTTCTGTGGTGCCCTCATTCTTCTCAATTCGTGACTCCCATAAGGAATAGAAATAGAAAGGATTTATTCAGGTCTTCACCACTTTCCCAACACATGTGAGAAGCTGAAGAATCAGACTTCAACAGGTCCTGAAAAATCAGGACACCAAAAGGAGGCACAGCCAAAAAAAGGAAAAACACCCCCAACTGAATTATCAAATTTCAGTGGTCTAATATGAATAGAGTCATATGCCATTGAGGTGTACAAGTCTTCAGTGTCCCAGCATGGGGTGCTATTTCCAAGGTTGCTTCTCCATAAGTTGTGATAGTGACACTCCCCAAAACCTAACCACAGATTCCCCAGATCTAATGAGAACAGAGTCCAAGGGTATCCCAGAAAGCAAGAAGGTTGCTGAGTGTGAAAGCTCAGTATCAGTCAGGATTAAATGTGAGCCTCAATCACAATTCTAAACTGCACCCTCAACAGAATTTACATGTAACCAAATAACCTAGTTGACCGTGACTCATATAGGCCTGGAAGAAGCACTAGGGGTAGTCACAATGGAAATGATAACTTAGGCATCTCCGACCAGAGGGTGGGAGAAAAAGGGAAAATACAATATAGATTTACTGGAGTCTCTCCAAAACAAGGGCTTGAACCTGTAGTTAATAAGGTATCCAAATGAGGACAATGTATGTAAGTAACGCCACAAGCGCCAACCATCTTCCTTATGCAAAACTAAGGCATCCTGGGGAGGATAGCAAACATGCAGACAATGTCACTCAGGCTTGCATAGCTTATACTACCTTGTACACATGGACATAAATTGTGACACCGTCCAGAAGGGAGGAAGGGGATCTGTATTATGAAGATAGTTATTTGCCTGGAGATGTCTTCATTGTAGGGAAGGCAAAAGGGACCCTGCTAGTTAAACACCACTTTGGAACTGTGGGCGATTCACCCATCCTAGGAATACTGTGCTGTGCAATTTGGCACCAATTCCCTGACAGCTGGCAGAGACTGAATCACCCTGAGACTGACCGGCTGCTTTTGATTTACTTGATGCCAGATGCAGTGTAAGGTTCCTGCCCAATATACCAGAGCTTTATCAGTAGCAACCTTGCATGCATTTTTGAATACCTTCCACATGCTTCCTATCCAGTAGCTTTGGGATTACACGTTTTCTTTTTCTAATCTACAATGAAAGCTGTTATCATGGTTAAGATTCAGTGTTATTTACTTCAGTACTTAAGCTAACGTCAGTTGTATTTGGAGTGCACTGCTTAAGTTATGAGACATCTTATGGCCAGCTTGAAACCTCAGGTAAGGTGCATGCATCTAACTTCCACGGGGAGTCTGCTCTGCTATGTTCATTAAGCTGGTCATAAAATAGCTGTAGCAAGCATACCTGTGTACAGATGGTACTTCATTTGCTATCTTCTAATATACCTAGTAGTAAGTGCCTCATACAGCTGAACTTTACTCTGCTGCAAATGTCAACTTTAAACTGCCTGCATCTGTGCAGTACACAAATAAAAGTAAACATACACAAATACTGGTAAACTATAAGTAACAATAAGTAATACGTACACAAATAAGTTACATCGAGACAAAATGAAGTAATACCAGCAAAACAATAAATAAGAACTCAAGTGATATTTGAGGATATTTGCCTGCACTGCAGATAGCATGGCTGGCACTAGAACCACAATATTGTTAATGTAATGGCAGCCAGCATCATCATCATCATCTTCTTTCGGCTGTTCCCGTTAGGGGTTGCCACAGTGGATCACCTGTTTCCATTTCTTCCTGTCCTCTGCATCTTGCTCTGTCACACCAACCACCTGCATGTCCTCTCTCACCACATCCATAAACCTAATCTTAGGCCTTCCTCTTTTCCTGTTACCTGGTAGCTTCATCCTTAGCATCTTTTTCCCAATATACTCCGCATCCCTTATCAGCACATGTCCAAACCAATGTAATCTTGCCTCTCTGGCTTTGTCTCCAAACCTTCCAACCTGGGCTGACCCTCTAATATACTTATTCCTAATCCTGTCCATCCTTGTCACACCCAGTGCAAATCTTAACATCTTCAACTCTGCCACGTCAAGCTCTGACTCCTGCTTTTTTGTCAATGCCACTGTCTCCAACCTGTATAACATAGCTGGTCTCACTACCCTCTTGTAGACCTTCCCTTTCACTCTTACAGGTACTCGTCTGTCACAAATCACTCCTGACACTCTTCTCCACCCACTCCATCCTGCCTGTATTCTCTTCTTCACCTCTCTTCCACACTCACCGTTACTCTGAACTATTGACCCCAAGTATTTAAACTCATCCACCTTCACCACCTCTACTCCTTGCATCCTCACCATTCCTCTATCCTCCCTCTCATTCACACACATATATTCTGTCTTAGTCCTGCTGACCTTCATTCCTCTTCTCTCTAGAGCATATCTCCATCTCTCCAGGGTCTCCTCCACCTGTTCCCTACTCTCGCTACAGATCACAATGCCATCTGAAAACATCATAGTCCATGGGGACTCCTGTCTGATCTCGTCTGCCAACCTGTCCATCACCATTGCAAATAAGAAAGGGCTCAGAGCTGATCCTTGATGTAACCCCACCTCCACCTTAAACGCATCCATCACTCCCACCACAGGCCTCACTGCTGTCACACTACCCTCGTACATATCCTGTACCACGTTTACATACTTCTCTGACACTCCTGACTTCCTCATACAATACCACAACTCCTCTCTAGGCACCCTGTCATATGCTTTCTCCAAGTCTACAAAAACACAATGCAACTCCTTCTGACATTCTCTGTACTTCTCCATCAACACTCTCAGAGCAAACATCGCAACTGTAGTGCTCTTTCCCGGCATGAAACCATACTGCCGTTCACTAATCATCACATCCCTTCTTAACCTAGTTTTAACTACTCTTTCCCATAACTTCATGCTGTGACTGATCAATTTAATCCCTGTGTAGTTACTACAGCTCTGCACGTCACCCTTATTCTTAAAAATCGGTACCAAAACACTTTTTCTCCATTCCTCAGGCATCCTCTCACTTTCCAAGATTTCATTAAACAATCTGGTTAAGAACTCCACTGCCATTTCACCTAAACACCTCCATGCTTCCACAGGTATGTCATCTGGGCCAACAGCCTTTCCATTCTTCATTCTCTTCATAGCTATCCTTACTTCCTCCTTGCTAATCCATTGTACTTCATGATTCACTATCCCTACATCATCCAACCTTCTCTCCCTCTCATTCTCTTCATTCATCAACCCCTCAAAGTACTCTTTCCATCTCCTCAACACACTCTCCTCGCTAGTGAGTATGTTTCCCTCATTATCCTTTATCACCTTTACCTGCTGCACATCTTTCCTAGCTCAGTCCCTCTGTCTAGCCAATTGGTACAGGTCCTTTTCTCCCTCCTTAGTGTCCAACCTTTCATACAACTCTTCATATGCCTTATCCTTAGCCTTCACCACCTCTCTCTTTGCCATGCACCTCATCTCCTTATACTCCTGTCTACTTTCTTCATTTCTCTGACAATCCCACTTTTTCTTTGCCAACCTCTTTGCCTGTATACTCTTCTGTATTTCCTCATTCCACAACCATGTCTCCTTGTCGTCCTTCCTCTGTCACGATGTGATACCAAGCACCTTTCTAGCCGTCTCCCTTACTAGCTCTGCTGTAGTTACCCAGCTATTTGGTAACTCTTCACTGCCACCCAGTGGCTGTCTTAACTCATCCCTGAACTCCACCTCACAATTACCCTTTTTCAATTTCCACCATTTGATCCTTGGTGCTGCCCTCACACTCCTCCTCCTCTTCTTGATCACCAACGTCATCCTACAAACCACCATCCTATGCTGCCTAACTACACTTTCTCCGGCCACCACTTTACAGTCTCCAATCTCCTTCAAACTGGCCCTCCTACATAACATATAATCCACCTGTGTGTATCTTCCTCCACTCTTGCATGTCACCCTGTGCTCCTCCCTCTTGTTAAAATACATATTCACCACAGCCATATCCATCATTTTTGCAAAATCCACTACTATCTGACCTTCTGCATTCCTTTAACACCATACCTACCCATCACTTCCTCATCCCCACTGTTCCCTTCACCAACATGCCCATTTAAATCTGCTCCAATCACCACTCTCTCACCCTTGGGTACAGTCATAACCACTTCATCCAATTCACTCCAAAATGTTTCTTTCTCATCCATTGCACACCCAACTTGTGGAGCATATGCACTAACAACATTAATCATTACACCATCAATTTCCAGCTTCATAAACATCACTCTATCCGACACCCTTTTCACCTCCAAAACACTCTTCGCATACTGTTCCTTCAGAATAACTCCTACGTCATTTCTCCTCCCATCCACACCATGATAAAACAATTTGAACCCACTTCCGATACACCTAGCCTTACTCCCCTTTCATCTGGTCTCTTGCACACACAATATACCAACCTTCCTTCTGTCCATCATATCAGCTAGCTCTCTCCCTATACCAGTCATACTGCCAACATTCAAAGTTCTGACCCTCACTACCACAGTCCTAGCCTTTCTCCTCTCTTCCTGCCTTCGGCCATGCCTTCCACCTCTTCTCCTCCTTCGGCCAACAGTAGCCCAATTTCCGCCAGCACCCTGTTGGCTAACAGTACTGGTGGCGGTCGTTGTTAACACGGGCTTCAACCGATCCGGTATGGAAATATTAACTGGTGACTGCATGAAAAGATATGGCGAAGTTTTATGCCGGATTCCCTTCCTGACGCAACCCTCCCCATTTATCCGGGCTTGGGACCGGCACAAAGAAATGCACTGGCTTGTACATCCCCAGTGGCTGGTAGCTATGAAATGTTATCTAAAATTGGGAAAGTTTGTCACAGATGAACATAAGTCTTTCATGCTTTCATTACCTTATGGTACTCAAATACATTCTGTGCAAAAGAATCATTTTGGTTTTCACATGCTTTGTTACAATGGCACATGTACAATGTAGCTATGTTTACACTGATAGCATTCAGTCAACTATCTTCTGGTTTAATTAGGTTGCAGAAGCAATGTAGTGTTAACTTTTTATTTTCTTCACTGTATGAGGGAATCTCATCTCTTCCTCATCAATGCATCTGATTAGAAGCTGCCTCATTTCCTTTTGAACAAAGTGTGTTTTTGACAAACTTGATCCATTTGCAAGTGCAACAGCATTGGCTACAGCAAAAGCACCACAATCAGTTGATTCTGTTTCTGAAAACATATAAAATTAATATCAAACACCTGATCTGTACTAGCAAATAATGGAGCCTACAGTCTAATGAGCTGTTTTTTAATGTTTCTGAAATGCCAGAAAAGTGTAGAGTCAGACTATAACACACGTTCCACACCTGTCTGACACAACCCAGTGTGACTTTACGTGATGAATATGAATAACCTTTGCACAGTCAATGCTTTTAAGAGATTTGTGAGACAGAATCAAAATGTTGTTTTTTTCTGAAAGTAAATACTGACCTAATGATATTGAGCCATTCTCCACTGCATATGTCATTTCTATCTTTATGTCAGTCTGATGCCATGAATTATCAACCGTGTATCTGCATCATCTTGGACTGTCTTTAACTGTTCTTCTGGAGCTTCTGTTGGCATTTTATTACTTTGCCAGATATCAAACTTCTGCAGGCCTACTTTTAAACCAGCAGTCTCTTTTCTCAGATCTTTGCACTTTCCATATTTTCATTGTGGAAGAGAGCATATTTCTGTTACTGCTTCTTTATGAGGTGATTCATTCAGTAGTAACCCATGATCAACTGGTATTTCTGCTAATAAATCTTCTGATTTCTTGGTCTGAGCTTCTCAGTTAGGCCATTTAAACAACTTTCATTTCTCACAAACTAAAGAGAATCTGTTATTATCTTTAAGTACACATTGTCTAATTAATATGGTTTGATTACATCTTCTACATGGTGGCAAGTCAAATACTGAAAGATCTTTCTTCAATATACCCATGTGCTCATGTTTTTCATTCATAGCTTCAGATGTCTCCCTCTGATTATTGCATGAAAAGCACTCTTTGTCCAATATAAATAGTAGGTTTTGGGAATATGATGCATAAAGATTATGAAAAGGCACCACAACCAGGCAAAAGCACGAACAACATGAGTCCACACGCTAGAACCACTAGAAAGCATGAACATTTTAATGAACCACACTAACGCACGTTGTAAAACAGAACGTTTTCGTCTTCAACTTCATTAGATGAAGACTTCTGATGAAGTTGAATATGAAAACGTTCTGTTTTACAACGTGCGTTAGTGTGATTCATTAAACTGCTTGTGCTTCCTAGTGCTTCTAGCGTGTGGACTCCTCATGTTGTTTGTGCTTTTGCCTGGCTATGGTGCTTTTTCACAAGTTTACTAGTTTGCGTTAGCACCATCTGTCTTTTCATTTCATGCATGAAGATTATCCCAACCAATTCCATCAATGCAGGAAAAAATGCAACACACATGCTTGAATGGTTTGAGAAATGCTCTGTAGTCTTCATAGCTACAGGATTGTGTTTCACTGCCCAAATCAGCTATATCCATTTTCTCCACTCTGACTCACTTTGCACTTGTATAACATGCCATTTCCATCATTTAGGCATGTTGTATAGATTTTATCAAGGTAATCAAGAACCACAACATCACATGTATTATAAAATCTCGTGGATGATTTCCCAAAATTGCAGGCAAGTCTTCCTTATATTTTTCTAAAGTCTTGGACATATAACTATACATACCTAAATGCAATACAGAAAATATAGTTAAAACTGAATTATACAATGACTGGCTATTAATATTCAAAAACAAGCACGCTGATTGGCCAGCCCAACCAATGTGCCCATTGTAAATCCGAGAATATACCAATGGAAAAAGGTCCGGTCGCCCGGACTTTTTCCCATTAGTATATCTCGCAATTTTTTTTCACTTTTCTTTTTTTAAAACAAACAACAAAAGAAAACAGAAGACCTGAAACGAATGAGAGAGACAGTGCAAACAAAAATAAAAGGATAATTGGGTACATTCTGCAAAACTATAGAAACGTACCTGATTATCCTATTATTTTGTCTGTCTGGCTCTCCCTCATTTGTTAAAAGTCTCCCAGTTCTTCCTTTCTCCATTGCTTCCTTTGCACAGCACTAATGTACTGTGTAAGCGTGGGAACACAAGTCCCATACGCATGCCCAGTACTTCAGAAAAAGCCCCAGGTTACCACAAAACCACAGAAGAGCAGCACGTAGGCATTATACAAAGACATTATTTAAGAAAAGTAAGTATTTTTTTTCTTAAATAATGGCATTGTATAATAGCAATAACCGAATCCGTGGTTGTGCTATATTGAAATTTAACCCACGGTTGGCTTTATTTAATCACTCGGGCTTCGCCCTTGTGATTAAACCACACCAGCCATGGGTAAATCTTCAATATACCACATCACGTTGTCAGTTATTGCTTAAATATATCACACTCTGCAGTCAATAAACATAGCAGAAGCTGGTGTTGGAGGTGGTTATGATTGTATCACAACTACACTGTATAGGGTAGATCCACGGCATGAATTATTTGTCAGTGGAAAAAATTGTATGGAAAAGGTGTAAAAGATCTCAGAGTATATTAATGGGCAGATGTTTGTTTTGAGATTAATAGGTAAGTTATCAATAAAAGCTGAAATAAAATTCAAACAAGAAGCAGAACAAATGTGCAAGGTACACAGGGTGATGTACCTGTACAGTATGTTTTCTGGAGTGCAACGGGGTTAAAGGATTTTGGAATTTGGTGGCCTAGTAAGTAAAAATGCATGTTTTTGAACAGATCACTCTAAGAAAAATACAGTTTTGTAAGTAAATTTACCATAACAGTAGATGTTTATATAGCTCACTACTGCAGTAGCCAAAACAGTGTGGGATGTATCCTGCAAAGAATTGGACATCTGGCCAGTATTGACATTTTTAGTACCTTCCACGTATACTGTATGTTCAATGAAGCATGAAGGTGTTTTGGTATAAAAGAAAACATACAGAACTAAATATCAGACCTTTTTTGACACTTAGAAAAGGGAAGCTGTGAATGCAATAAATCTAGACCAAGCAAGGCCCCTTTGTGGATAATTATGTGGTAGGAGATAAAGGGACAGTAATAAGGGGAACCCCCATCTTGGCCAACATAAAAGAGATAGAGAAAATGATCCAATACATGACCCAAATAAAATAAATGAGAATTTCAGTCACATAAATATGAAAATTAAAATTTTAATATATAAAAGGAAGTTGAGCACTTTCGTCCCACACAAAATAAGGATTTCATCAGAACTTCCAACACAATTAGATCTAAATAATTAAAAACAAGCATGTGACCACTCTAAAGAATCACATTCATAGATTCATAGACTGTTACTAGGCTAATGACCTAAGGGGACTTTATAAGCCTAGCTAAGTTTTCCCGAAAGAATAATGAAGTCCTGTATCCAAATAGGACATTGAGGGCCAGGCATTTATAAGCTACCTCTGTCAATAAGGGTCATAGGTGCCAGGCAGATTGTAAATTTCCTATTCCTCATCCACTTGTCTAGGTTGTGCATAAATTGGGTAATAGATGAACTCAGCTTCATGTGGATGGGAAGCCTGTTCCATAGGAGGAGCAGTCTCTGGGATACACATCTGTCTCTCCAGCATGTTCTGTTTATGTCACAGACATACTTCAGGTCCTTAGACCTGGCATTTCTGGTACTCTTTGACTTATGAACATGTAGGCGATTCATACGTGTGTAGCTTGCGGATGCCTTGTAAGCCAGGCATATATCACCCCTCAGCAATCTGTAGGGGACTGAATAGAGGGAAAGGGTGTTAAGGTGCTCTGTATAAGGCAGGTTTATTATGCCTTGTATTGTTTTTCTAAGGAATCCTTAAGGTCACTCTAGTTGCTGCATATGCCTGGTCAGGTACATAAGAAAGGGAGCATTATACTCTATGATTTCCTCACAACTGTGGACATGTGGTCAAAAGAAAGGCTACTGTCTACTTGTGTAACCAGATCCCTGACCACTGGGGCGACTCTTAGGGCTGTATTATCAACATAGTAATTAGCCAGGATGGTTGATGGTTACAATTATGTATTTCTTAGCATTGAGTTTAAGACCATGGCTTTGGAACCATTTATTAGTCAGAGACGGACCTTCTTGAAGAATGCTAGTGTCTGCAGGGGTGTTGATGATAACCCCCAGCTTGCAATCATCTGCAAACTTAGTCAGCCATAAACCTTCAGCATTTGCTTCCATTTCAGAGAAATAGATGCCAAAAAGGAGTGGGCCCAATACCGAGCTCTTCGGACTCTGCTGGTGACTGGCCTCTTGGTGGAGGTGGCCTCACCTATTTTGACCTCTTGGGTTCTATCAGTGATCCAGTTGACTATCCTGTGGGTGATAAAAGGGTTTATACCTAAATTAGTGAGCTTGTCTATAATGCCTGAGTGGGGTATTGTATCAAAAACCCTGGCCAGGTTGAGATAAGCTGTCTGCACAGTCTTAACTTAATCCAGTGCTTTGGTGACCCTGTCAATTAAGTCCACCAGATTTAATAGGCATGACCTTCCTTTACCAAAGCCAAACTGTGGTAGGTTTAGAGTTTGCAGGTTATCTATGTCCTCATTTATCACATCCATGATGATTTTTTCCATGGTCTTACATATGAGGCTGGTAAGACTTATGAGCCTGTAGTTACCCAGATCAGTGGTTGGACCTCTTTACAGGGGAATGATTGTAGTCATCCTCAATTCCTTGGGCAGAAAACCTGACTGAAGGCAATGTTTCAAGTGGACCAGAGAGGTCATGTTTCATGCTATTTATTAAACATCCCAGTATGTTATCAGGGCCCATTGATACAGTGTTCTTGGACTTGGAATGACTTGTTCTCTAGTAATTGTTGGGGGGATTATGTTATGCGGTACTTCCTATGGACTACTGGGGGGAGTGGGGGGAGAAATTTGAGCTGTACCTGTCAGGCAAAAGGTTGGCAGTGGCCTGCAGTCCAACATGGGTGATGCCATTTACAATAAGTTCTAAGCATTTTGTGTGTTTTCTTTGAGGTTATGGACATAACTGTAGAAAGCTTTGTGGTTGTTCTTTGTCTAAGAAGCTATTTTTTCTTCAAATTTAGCATTTGAAGTATTAATTAACCCTCTTAACTGCCTGTTTAGATTGGTCAGGGTTTTTTTAGTATGCATGGCTTTGTTCCTGCTATGCTTGGCCAAGATTGTATTCTTTTGTTGCATAACCAATTAATAGTGTGATTCCACCAGGGTGGCTTGTCCTTTGTGTTTGTCTTATTATTAATATGAGTGGGCACATCTATCAATTAGTCTATACAGCTATCAATATAGCTGTACAGAGATTTTGTAAGTAGCTTAGTGTATTCAATGGTGTTTACTGGGTTTGGAGTTGCTTGGAATTTAGCCAAGGTGTTGCTTAGTGGATTTTTGGTTTTGCTAGTTTCCCAGATTTAGTTTTAATTTCAAGTAATACTGCCTTATGTTCAGATCTGACAAGCGAAGATACTACATTGGATGAGGAACACTGGCGCCCCCATGTTCGTGAGTACAAGATCAATGAAGTTTGCACCCATGGTAGGAGAATGGACCAGCTGTTCCAGGATGTTGGTATTAACAAACTTTAGGAATTGCTGGGCTTGTGCATTAGAAGTGGTGAAGGATTCCCAATCTATAGAGGGTTAGTTGAGATCTCCCATGAATATTGTATTAGGTTGAATGGTGAGGGACTCTAGTACATTGAGATAGGTAGCATGGATTTCCTGGAACATGGAGGGGGACCTATATGTTGCAAGGATGTGGTACAGCACCATTTTTATGGTGACTTGCACATGTATGAGTTCCAGTGGGTCATACACTTGAACTAGTCTGGATGTGAGATTAGTCTTAATATAGATGGACACTCCTCCACCTTTAGTTCCTTCCTGGTCTAAAGGTGTGCAAGGCATTATAACCTTGCATTGCTGGGTACTCTCAGCTACTTTAAACCATGTCTCCATTGCTACACAAATGTCTACACTCTCCAGGGAGAGGAAGGCTTGCAGGTAGTGGAGTTTCTTGTTAAGACTTCTAACATTGAACCATACTACCTTCAGGTATTCCTTCATAGGTTCAGTTAAGTTGGTAGGTTTATCAGTTTGGCATTGTCTAAAAAAGGCACTATGGAGGTTGAAAAGGCCTTTGTCAATATGCTAAAGATCAGGGGTGTTAAGTGCAGACCATGCTTAGCAAAGCAGCATGGTCTGTCAACCATGTCCTCCCAGGCTGTCAATATTGTAACCCCCTGGACTGACACCAAAAGCTAAGCCAATTATTAAAAATCAATTGTTTACTGTCAGTAACATGGCATCATCCTGAGAGAAGGAAGTATGCTGCTCACTCCTAGGCTCATACCTGCCTGAGACACACAATCAGTGGGCTCAATCATGTCTCACTTTATATAGTCAAGGGAGGTACGTCTTACCCACATGGACTATTACAGAGTCATACTGGTACCTGTGGTTCAATGACCCAAGTATCTGTGTGACTTGATGGATCCTAGGCCCAGAAAGGCAGCTAAATGTGACTCTCTCCTTACTCAGTGTGGTGAGGGGGACATCAGTGTGCCTCACTTCAGAATCACCAATGACCAGAAAATTTGGCTGTGTGCTGGTTTCCCATAAGGGCTTAGCAGTGGAGGCATTATGGCGGCATTAGATGTAATGTCACTATGTGTAGTTGTGGGTGGTGGTTTAATAGAGTGTTTATGTGATGGCTGACAACCCTTTCTTTGATTGTACTGTGCAGTAGGTCTTAGTGTTTTTGGAAGGCTTAGCTGTAAGTGCCTTAGCATAAATAGTTTTACGTGTAGGGACTTTACCCAGTGCAGCAGATATAGTGCAAGCGTCACTGACAACCTCTGTTGGATTAGTTTTGGTTGTATGAGAGGGTTTGCCTCCAGAGTTAGATTATGTGAGAGGTGTAAATGCATTTTATCTGTTTTATTGAGAATAAGTGGGTTGTCAGTGTACATGAGGCAGTTGCTACAATGCTTCAGAATACCCATCTCAACCAGATTGACCACAGAGAGAGACAGGAAGTGCATATCTATGGCCACTGACCTACTAGGGAGGAGTGATGAAAACTTAAATATTAAAGAAGTCAATAAGACAAGCAACTTGATAAGCAATGCTCAGCTATGAGCAAACTAGATTCTCTAGTATTTAAAAAAATCTGTCTAGACAGTAATGCCACAAGAGTACAGACCACAGACCAGAACAAAGACACTTAGAATAACAGGCACAGTATGTTTTCACCAGCAATTCCCAGCTCAGAAGGGTGGAGGCTACCATCTCCTCCCACAAGACCACAAATGTTTCTAATGTAAAAATAACTGGTTTGGAACCCAAGTAATTAAACCAGAACAAAGACACTTAGAATAACAGCCGCAATAAGCCTCTATCAGCAGTTCTATACTCTCCTCCCACAAGAGTGTAGACCACAAACCTTAATGTAAAATAAATGTCCTGAAACCCAAGGGCGTAAACCAGAACTAAGACACTTTTAGAATAGCAGACATGATAAGCCTTCAGCCAGCAAATCCCAACTTAGAAGGATGTAAGCTGCCTCTCTTGCCATAAGAGTATAGACTGCAAACCTTCCTTATGTAGGATAACTAGTTTGAAGCCCAAATGGTTAAATCAAAACTAAGAGGCTTTGAATAATAGTTACAATTTAATCAGGCTGCTAACAGAAAGTAATAAATGCAGCAGAATAAATGCAACTGAACACTTTAAGAACAAACAGCAAAAAGCAAAATAAAGTAATAAAGTGGAAAGAAGCAGAGATACGGTTAAAGCAGCTGACTAAATTGCAATTTGTTTTAAGTAAGTGGGAAGAGGGGAATAGAAGATAATTCAGGTTTAATAGAATAAGGGGGTGGACCTTCCCAAATGACTTCAAGTACTCAGTAGAATGAGCTGATGAGATGGAGCTGCAGGGAGTGCACAAAATCAGATTTATAGTAGGGGTGGGCAACTCAAAAGCTACCACGTTTAATAGTGCAACAACAACTGTGCAGGTGGGTGAGAAAAATCAAATGCAGACAGAGATCAGCAAGCAAGTCAAACAAGAAGTCCAGCTAAATAACGATGCCTACAAATATTTCCGGTTAAATGAGGAATGATATTTCTCAACTATTCCTACTAATTAGCTGGATGTTATTTGCTGTCTGCAAAGGAATTATTTTCTAAATTTTCTAACTGATCCTAGCTAAGACCTCTTAAACTCCAAAAGAACAAAAAAAAATGAAAACAAGTGCAATATAAGGAAAAAGATAAAATACAGAAGTAACCAAACCTTAAATGAAAATCTTTAATTCAAAAGCAAATGTAGGCAGAGATCAGCAGCAGTCAGGCAAAGAACAGCAAGTCAAATAATTAATTTAAACAATCATTTTCCCTTTCATCAAGGAACATCAAAATGATCAGTGTTTAAAGACATATAATGAACAATGATATTATTGAATATTAAATTGATCAAACCAATGTTAAATGTTACAATTTAGCAGCGTGGAGTACATGTCTAAATGACACAATGTCATTTAATCCTGGAAATACACTAGCATTTAACATGATTTGCCACAAGAGTTTCCTTTATTCCGAACTCTACTCCAGGGATGACCCCTGGGGTTTAACAAATCTTTTTCCAGAATAAAAAAGTAAAACTTGATATTTTGTGTACATTTCATTTTATACTTATAACGATTGTTGCTTTTATAATGATTATTAATATCATATTGATGTTTATATACTCTTTTACTAAATGCACATTCAGTCTTACCTATATAAAATGCATGGCAGGAATCACAAAAAGCTATATAAACCACCCCCTTAGAACTGCAGTCACAACTATTACTCAGTTTAAATTCACAGTTGACTCTCTTCAGTCTTAACACAACTCTCATGTAAATACTTAATTGTTTGCAAAAGCCACATTTCTTAAGACCCTCAGGTTTCATACTTTGTAAAAAATATGCAGTACTAGGCTTTGCCAATTCTAATTTTTCTTTAAGGTTGTAGTGCCTTTTGCAGACAAAACAAGGCTGCTCACCAATACATTTACTTAACACATTGGCAACCTGACTAACTTTCCAATGGGTTTTTATAAGCTATATAATAGTCGGGGTTTCACTCCCAAACTTTAATAACATAGTTTGCTCATAGGAAGTGTTGGAATCAGACTCATGGGTTTTCTTAACAACAGAACTTTCTTTGCATATCAAGGGGGTAGTAATCATTCCTTTTGCTCAGCACCTCTGTTTTAATGTCCATTAACATCTTCTTTGGATAACCTATCACCTTAAATATTTCACCTTCATTAATAAATTCATTGTCTTCAGACACAATTCTTGAAATCCTAACCATCTGCCCCTTCACTAACCATTTTTTTGACTAGGTGGGTGGTTACTGAAAACATGTAAAGAAAATATTTGAAAATGTGGGCTTTACTGCAAAGCTGAGATTCAAACTTGTGATGAACAAACTTCTTATAAATAAGTGCATCCAAATAGTTGGATTCTTTGGAATAAGCAAATGTAAATTTTACAAAATCAGTAGTAGTATTTAAAAAAATTATACAATATTGTAATTCACAAAGGCTTCCCTTTCAGGTGATGAAAATATCATCCAAAAATCTTAAAAAGGTCAACTTAAACACAAAATTCTGCTCCCAGCACTATAAGATTACGTTAGCGTATAAAGGAGAACATGCAGCACCCATAACTACACCAGTCACCTGCTTGAAGTATTCAACATTGAAATAAACAAAATTGTTAGTCAACACAACCTCTATAAAATCACTTTAAAAATTAATTTCATTGTTTGTCAGAAAATCACATGAAAGTAAAACTTCCTTAAACCAACCAATACCAAGTGTATGGGGAATACATGAAAATAAATATATAATGTCCACTGTGACTAACAACCATTCTGGGTTAAAAAGCTTGTGTTTGACATTAATAAGGAAAGCCCATGATTCTCTAGGAACATAAGCATACTTATTTAAAAACTTTTTAATTTTGCATCAGCATATAGAGCCAGGGAATGTGTTTTTGAATCACCTGCAGCCAAGATTGGGCAGAAAGGTTGAGCATATGGATTTTTGTGGATTTTAGGAATACCAAATAGGGTCGGAGTAATAGGGTGTTCAACTAATAATAATTTGTATAACTTGTGGTCAGTAGTACCTTGATCAAACAAATCCTTTAAATATAAATCAGTTTTATGATAAGGAATATGGACCTTCATTTTGACACCCTATCATATTGTGAATCATTGCTGAGTATAGCAAACATCTTCAGAGAATAATCAGAAGTAATCATCAATACCATTCTGCCTCCCTACCAGCTCACACATCAACTGTCTCTCATCAACTGACATGACTTTTATGGTGAAGAAAACCTCCTACCATCATTCACACACAATTTTTCAAATAACAGAGTAGGGTGAAGTGGCAAATTAAAGGTACTTACTAACAAAATCAGATGAAGTTGATAAGTTGTGAGGTTTGATCTTGATATAATACTTCAAAATGTAGTTTCCTAACAAATAACTTTAGTTCAATAATAACTAGCCAAGTCCATTTTAGCACTAAGGACAAAAGTAACCCCCCTACTAAAGAGCTCAAAGCATCTGGAATCTATTATAGCACAAATAATAAGAAAACCTTTATATTCACATAAAAAAACTTATTTCAGTATTTTGCAAATAATGAGGTCATACACCAAGGGGGCTCAAAACCTCATCATTGTTTAGTAAAGTTGAATGGTTAATAAAACATGATCCACCAATCCCCAGTGAATTATTTAATACTGCTTCCATTGATTGCAACTGAAATTGTTCTTGTTTTTCTTCCTGGAATGTAATGCAAAGTCAACATTGTCCTTCTCCCTGTTTGTAGAGGTATTCATTCCTTGTTGCCTAGCTATCCCCTGTGATCTAAAAAATCAAATTGTTCATTCTCAGGTTGGGTCTTGTCCTCAACTAAATGGCTGCTATTTTTAAGTCGAGGAAGGTTAAAAGGGGAGGGTAGTTTAACATTAGACCCTCCATAACCAGATGTCAATTTGTGTTTAGGCAAACAGCCTTGTAAATATTCATGCTCATTTCTTAAGAGCTTATTATACTGAGCTTGATTTTATCAATTGTCTTACAATGCTGATAAAAATTTTGTAGTATTCATTGCTTTTAACCTCAAACCAAAGATAGCTCCTATGTAAAAATGTCAATATATTGGATTTCCTGTAAAAGCTTATCCATTTGCCTCTCATTATCTCTTATTATAACTCACAAAACTTTACAACCACATTCATCAAAAATATTAATCAATTTGTTAACCACTTCTGTGGTGTCAGAAATTTTGTTCCGGAATTTCGAACTCCTAAGACCATTAAGTATTCTTTTACATGCCACACATTGTTTAAGATAGCTATTATCTAACTGAAGCAATTTGTATTTCAAAAATTTATTTTCAAAATAATTTAATTGAAAGTCAGAAGTACCACTTACAGTCAGCAGATGTTGGGAAAATTAATTATCGAGCACTGTTCTTGGTAACCATGTATTAAAGTCAAAATGAGTAGTGGCTTGCTGTCATAATGTTCCTGTTACTGAAGTGATTTCAATCGCTTCCACTATGCATCTTTGAGATGCAGTCGGACATAAGGTAGCATCACATGCTGGTACGAAAGGGACGTTGGTGTTAACTGTAGATTTAACACCATGGCAAACATTCGATAAAAGTTCGGTTTGACACTGTGTTTGTAAGTTATCTTGATGATTAAACACATTTGTTGAACCTCCAGTGGTGGATAATGGTGTCAGTAACTGAATGAGTTGTGTTAATTGACATGAAGGAGCACTTATATTTTTTACATTATAAGAATAATGTAATATTTAACACTTTTAACATTGTGTTAAAGTTTAATATTCAATAATGTCATTATGTATTGCATGTTTTAAACATTAATAATTTTGATGTTCCTTGAAAGGGAAAATGATTGTTTAACTTATTTTAATGTGATTGGTTTAGAGTTGTCACATGTTTGTTTTTAATTACTGTTTAAATCTAATTGTTTGAGTAGGAAGTTCTGATGAAGTCCTTATTTTGTGTGGGATGAAAACACTCAGCTTCCTTTTATATGTTAACATTTAAGTTTTCATATTTGTGACTGGGTGCACTTTCTTGTGGACTACAACTGTGCCTCAATTTGATTTGGTGATTACCACAGCTTACATAGCCTGGGGGAGGAAGGATTAAGATCCAGGAGCTGCTGTAGAATGGTCCTAGCAAAGCCTGTTCAGGACCTGGAAAGGGAATTCAGTTTGTAGGGCTCTGTAAAAGTATGTACAGAGGAACCACATAGCTGCCTCTAGAATGTTTCTCGAGTCCACTCCTTTGCAAAAAGCCACTGAAGAACCCAAGACTCTGGTAGAACCTTGACCCTGTATGGAAGTGCCTTTTTATGGTGGGAGTAAATAAATGTAGCAAGAGACTACCATCCAGAAACAGTCTTTGTTGACACTGGTTGACCTCTTTTCTTAACTTCATAGGGGATAAACAGCTGTTCAACTTTCCTGAAAGACTTAATTGTATCAAGATAATATATTAGTTGTCTTTGTGCATCTACAGTATGAGGAATCCTTTCTTCCTCAGTTTTAGGTTCTGGAAAGAAGACAGGGAGATGGACTGCATGACTCAACATAAACTTTGAAACCAGTTTAGGCATGAATAAGGAATTTGTTCTTAAAGCAATCCCATCTTTAGGGAAAACCAAATAGGGTTCATCCACTATAAGAGCTTGTAACTCAGCTACTCTTCTTGCAGATGTCAGTGCAATACTTAACATTGTTTCCCAGGAACTTCAAATCAGCCTGTTGAGTTGGTTTAAAAGGAAAAACATATGCTAAGATCCCAAGAGGGTTTACTTGTGTTCTAGGTATACATAAATGCAAAACACCTTTCAAGAAAAGCTTGGCTAGAGACTGTGCTGAAAGGGGAAGATTCATGATCAAGCTTGCTGACATGTCCAAGAGATGAACCTTGATAGAAGAGTAAGAAAGGAAAATAACTCACACATGTATTGCAGAACCAGAGGTAAAGAGAGCAGTTAGACTGGAATGTAATACTTTGTACTGTAATCAATGCATTTAACATGTGGCTGAGAATAAGCTGCCTCAACACATACTTCTCCCCATTTCCAAATCCTATTGTTCTAGGTTACAATCAAGGCAAAATTATAACAGCCAACAAATGAGTTTTGTATAAAAATAGAATTTATCACATAAGAAAATATCTACTTAATTTCCAGTAGGCATCAGGAGAAAAAAACAATTTGCTGCACAACATGAAAGTCATAAAAAGCATCATATTATTTACAGTGGTACTTGGAAGTATGGTAAGGTATGCAACATATCAAGTGGTCCAACAAATGTAAGTGTCCAGGGTTAGTCTTTTGGTCCTCAATAGGTACTATGAAATAGTTCTGCACTCTGTCACACTATCTTTGTGGAGATACACAGAATTGGTGATATTTCTGGCACTTGAATGCTGACTCTTATACCGTAAAATTCAATTAATTTGCAGGGAATACTGGTTACACGCCCCTCTCTGACACACTCCACCTGCCCTCACTGAGAATACATTTAACCTTTTTGAATTTGCCAGTCTCAGAGCTGGCAAGATGCAAAATCACAGGCTTTGGAAGGAACCAGAGTATAGAAGGCTGTCAGTCTTTCAGCAGGGTCCTTTTGGTTTTTGCCTGTCTGTAAACTACAGACAAGTATGTCTAGAGCAAGATGAATATCTGAAAGTCTGGAAGTTTTTGCTCTTTCTCTGCAGTGGATTTTGTCCAGCTTTTGTCTTAGCTGTTTATCTTACCATAGTACATTACCTCTTTGATTAACAACAGTAAATTAACTACAATAAATTTTATTTTTTGTTTTGTTCTCTGTATTTGATCTTAGCCTAGCCTTAACTAAATGACTCTGTACAAGTTTACTTATGTAGAATCTAAATAATGTACTGGATCTCATGTTACTCATTCGTACAATGTATGTCATGTCACTGCCTATACCTGGAGCTTTTCTCCCCGGGCCTCTACTGAAAATGGACATATATCCAGTCAGACTAGCCCGGTCAACAAATGTAAAATACAAATAATAAATAAATAAACGTCTGAAGTTTCTGGCTGACTGCTGCAAAGTCTGACTGAACAGAATGACTGACTGAGTTCAGTTCCACTGCTGTATACATCTTTTCAGAACGGAGAGGGTTTGGAAGTTTTTGTTCTTTCTCTGCAGTGGATTTTGACCAGCTTTTGCCTTAGCTGTTTATCTTACAATAGTACATTACCTCTTTGATTAACAACAGAAAATTAACTGCAGAGATCACTTTCTTTGCATTCTGTGAGTTTATCGCACTTTCTGACCTCTTAGCACCTTAATGTCCAAGAAGCAGAATGGTATATAGTTTCTTGTATCAGCTCGGTGGTTTCATGTGTTTATGGCACCTTTTGGACTGTGCAGAAAACAGGATAATCAATTTAGATGTTAGGCAGTTTTTTAGCAGATGGATTTCAGGCTCTTGTACATGTTGTTTCAGAACATTCCAGAGGCCTCCTGCTAGGGGAAAAAAACTTTAACTGCATGCCTTTTGATGAAGCCAAGATACATCTTTCAAATGCCCTATATTTCTTCAGCATTGTTATTACATGATATGCCAAACCCAATGATACCAGTTGCCTTCCTTATTGGTGAGGCTTCAATTGGGGGGGGGGGGGGTGCTGATACCCTGATGTGCTTGCTTTCTTCCTGGACCCTGGGGTTTTCTCTTTCCATGTTCATTTCTCTCGCAGTCCTTGGAAGTAGATCAGTCGGTTTTCCAGTGTTTGTACCTCTTATATTCCTTGTTGAAAGTAGATCACTGAGTTTGCAGTCCCTGTTGGCAAAAAAAAACTTGGTTGTCCTTTACTAAAATGATGTAGGCAGTACTCTGATCCTGTTATAGTTGACAATCCTTTATTAGCAGATGAGCGCTGCTTAGAAGACTGAGTTACACTGGTTACAGCAGGGCTTTTTATTTTGTTTTTGGTGGATGGCTACATGGTAGGCCCACCCATTACATCATAGAGGAGTTTCTTGGGGGGGGGGGTGTTACCTTTTTTTTAAGATTACTCATGATGTAATGGTGGACTTGACCATGTGTGCTTAGGGGTGGGTACAATTTCTGAACTTATGTTAACACTTTGCCACCCAAAAAACCTTTTCAGAGTCAGATTTTAAGTTTTAAACCACAATTAATTTAAGATAAAAATCTCATGAGCTGTAGAGAGCAGTTTTAAATTATACATCATTTCTTTTCCTTAGTTTACATTGCTTATGCTGTGGATATAAATTGTTTAGTATTCTAATGCTTAACTTATCAGAAAGTTGAAAAGTGTTGAGGATTATATTAGAAGGTGGTATGGTCATCTAAGTGCTGCAGTGCTTTTGAAGCATCTTCATCAGATCTGCAGGTGTCCAAAAGGATGTTGTTCTTTTGTTAATTAATGGGGAATTGAAATGTATTAGATTAATTTTAAAATTAACAGCAGTGTATACAAGCTATGCTTGCTCCTTGTAAGCATAGCTTTACTTGGCATAAAGAAGGTGGTGGGGGACTAAGAAGGGGTCAATGAGTAAAGCATTGCCATATAATTTAGTTGCCCTGTTCAGACTGGAGCTAAAGTGCCCCTATACTGCCATGTTCCTTTACAAAAATAGGGTGGGACAGATGGGTCGATAATTTCAAAAAAATTCTCAGCAGTACATATGGTGAAATTTCTGCCAGGGTATCCTGTAGGAGAAGGAAAGTTACCATTTAATCTTTTGGGTGATTAGCTGTCTTGTATTACACTATACTTGTCAATTCTTCAGAGTCATTTCCAGCTTTGTCTGCTCCCTGTACTTTTTAGTGGCTTTTGCCCTCTTCCCAGTATGCTGTTATGACAAGATCTTACACTAATTGATCTGCAGCTTGGATTACTAAAGTACGCATAACTTTTTCCTTTAGAGTTGAGCATGTCATTTACTTTCCAGCTTGTCAAATTTGTAAGTTATGTTGAACACAATCAGTCTGTACAGATTACAAGATCCTGCATATTGAACTGGACTGCTGTCTGTGCAGCAAGATATACAGTTGCTAACTCAGCATATTCATTTGTTTGGTGTCACAGCTAGTATTTGATAGGAGGGCATAGTTTATCTTAATGCCATGCTACCCTCAACTTACTACACCTGTTTCCATCTTGACTAAAGAGCAGCCATCAACATATACTTTAGGAAGGTCTTTTCACTCAATTTTATAATATTGATAGTGTCTGTTTTGCTGCCTAGCAAGGTCTAATGCTGAGTCCTGCCAAAGTGATAACCTAAGCCTTTCAGGTTCAGTGCAGTCTTGCATTTTAAGATCTGCCAGTTTGGGCAGTTGGACTCTTGTTTTTGGCATATTTTATTTGCAAAGTTTGGTCCTGGAGGGCTAAGATCCAGGTCATTATTCGGCTGCTAGACACATTGCCATCCCTTAATTTATGACTTCCAAGGAGGGCAATGGGCTGATGTTGTTTGCACCACAACCGCCTTACCACAAATAATTTTTGAACCTCTGTTCACCCAGTACAGTAGAAAAGAAAGCCTTTTCACTCTCTGAGAACTTTTTCTGTACCTCACTTAGTCTTCCTAGCATAAGCTGTAACACAGTGCTCAGAATCATGTCTTTGGTATAGGATAGCACTAATAATACTGTCTGTATACCCTTTTTCTAGATAGAAGCCCTTATCCATATGTAGATATGCTAAGCATAGGCTTGACTCAAGCTATCCTTTAAAGCTGCTTGCTCTTTCCCCAATACCCAATACCCAGGGTTCTGATTTTTTGTAGCAGCTTGTTGAGGGGATATGCCAGTTCTGCCTAGCCCTGAATAAACTGCCTAGAGTAATTACAGATACCTAGAAAGCTTCTTGGCCTCTGCAGTATTTTTGGAGGGTTGATAAATTGGATAGCCTCTGTTTTGCTGTTTTGATGGTGTAGCACCTCTGGTCCAATTTTGTTCCCTAGACAGTTAACCTTGGATCTGAGCCACTATCCTTTAATGAGGGACAGTTTCACCCCAGCATTCTTTAGCTAGTTCATCGCATAAGTGACTTCAGCCAGATGTTCCTCAAAAGTGTTGCTTTTTATTAGTACATCCTTGTAAATCAGGTTCCCTGTATTTTCTGCATCAGGCATGGCCTTGTGCAGGAAAATACTGAAATCTGCAGGGGGGTTCAAGTACCCAAAAGGACACCTATTCTAGGTGTACTGTTTTCAACCAAATGTGAAGTCCAGTTTGTACTGGACTTGGGGATGAACCTTTAAGGTCCCGAATCCATTGAGATGTCCATCATTAAGTATTTTTCACCCTCACCACTAGTTATGCTCCAATCTAGATATGTCATGGGCTAGCAAGATAAGGGCACCTGCTGATTTAGCTTTCGGTAGTCACTAGTAAACTTCTACTTATCTGTGGGTTTGAGTATTGGCCATTTAGGAGAGTTGTAATTTACCTGCCTTATAATCCCCCTGTCCATTATGGTATCCAGAATCTCCTGGATATGCTTATAGGATGCCAGTCAGATCCTGTACTGTGTACGTAAACAGGGCCCTTACTAGGATCAATGGGTACCCTAGTAACATGACAGTCAGTTACCCCACAATCATAAGCATCTTTTTCCAAACATATCTGCAAACTGATAAAACATTTCACATATTGCTTCTGTCTTTCTGTCTTGCAACTGAATGCTTGAAAAGCCTGTTCAATATAGCTCTGGAAGTCTGGGAAAGGCAAGTTATTACCAAACTCTGCTTTGTCTTCTATCATGTCAGACATATTTTCAAGGTCAACTGTGCACACTTCCTTAAGGTCTTGTATCTATCTCATCTCATGAGACAGCACAAGGTGATCACCATTAACTTCATACGGACATACTTCCTTTTTATTAGTGGGACAGATTTCCTACAATAGGATTAAACTGTTTGGCGGTGAACTCATTTCTTCCTTCATTTCAGTGTCTGCATAATACTTTCTGGTAATTCAACAATGAGAAGAACAGCTAATTCTAAATCATAGAAAGACCCCCCTATTATTGTATCTAGCTCAAGGTAGCTCAAAGTGAGCTTCTACAGCAATACGGCACCAAGACATGTATCACTCTGCAGATGGTGTATAAGTAGCTTGTAGAGTGTAATTTCAGTGGATTCTGTAGTAACTACTGAAGGATAAAACTGATCAGCCACAGCATGAAGTTATGGGAAAGAGGAGTGGAACTAGGTTAAGAAGGGAGGTGATGGTTAGTGAGCAGCAGTACAGTTTCATGCTGGGAAAGAGCACTACACATGCAATGTTTGCTCTGAGGGTGTTGATGGAGGAGCATAGAGGTCAAAGGGAATTTCATTGTGTCTTTGTGGACTTTTAGAAAGCATATGATAGGGTGCCTAGAGAAAGAGTTATGTTATTGTATGAGGAAGTCAGGAGTGGCAGAGAAGTATGTAAGAGTTGTATAGGATATGTATGAGGGCAGTGTGACAGTGGTGAGATCTACAGTAGGAGTGATGGATGTGTTCAAGGTGGAGGTGGGATTACATCAAGGATCAGCTCTAAGCCCTTTCTTATTTGCAATGGTGATGGACAGGTTGACAGATGAGATCAGACAGGAGTCCCTGTGGACTATGATGTTTGCGGATGATATTGTGATCTGTAGTGGGAGTAGGGAACAGGTTGAGGAGATTCTGGAGAGGTGGAGATATGCTCTAGAGAGGAGAGGAATTAAGGTCAGCAGGACTAAGACAGGATATATGTGTGTGAATGAGAGGAAGGACAGAGGAATGGTGACGTTGCAGAGAGTAGGGTTGGCGAATGTAGATGAGTTCAAATACTTAAGATCAACAGTTCAGAGTAATGGTGAGTGTGGAACAGAGGTGAAGAAGAGCACACAGGCAGGGAGGAGTGGGTGGAGAAGATTGATAGGAGTGATTTGTGATAGACAGGTGCCAGTAAGAGTGAAAGGGAAGGTCTACAAGTGGATAGTGAGACCAGCTATGTTATATGGGTTGGAGACGGTGGCACTGACGAAAAGAAAGGAGTCAGAGCTGGAGGTGACAGAGTTAAAGATGTTAAGATTTGCATTGGGTGTGACAAGGATGGACAGGATTAGGAATGAGTATATTAGATGGTCAGCTCAGGTTGGTGACAAAGCCAGAGAGGTGAGATTGCATTGGTTTGGACATGTGCTGAGGAGTGATGCAGTGATTTGTCTGAAAACCACAGATTTATGAGTAACAGGCCAAAAATATGAGGCAAAAAAACAGACATTCTGTGAAAGTCTTTACAGTTGAGAGGCATACCTGCATCCTGCTGGCATGCATTTTCCTAATGAATCTCTACAGTTGCTGAAAGATTAGCCATGTTATCTAAAACTCGACAGCAACAATAGCATGAATTTTAAAACAAGACAGTTGAACTAATACAAGGTTGTAGAACACCTATTTGCCAATTAAGAATCCTTTCTATTTTTATATATTTACAATGTAGTACATGCACAGTTTGCAGTTATTTCCAATTATTTCTTGCTGTTTTAATTAGCTTGACACAAGACTAGCCCCCTGTTAATACTGTCAGAACAATTAAGCAGGAATGTAATACTTTATACTGTAACTAATGGATTTGTCTGCAGGTGAGAATAAGGTGGCTCAATACATTTGTCCGCCTTTCCAAATTCTGTTGTTCTAGGTTACAGCCAAGCCAAAATTAAAACTACTGAAATTCAGCAAATTGAATTTTGTATAAAAATAACATTTATTAGCATATAAATTATTAGCTTAATTTCTAGATGGCAACAAGCAATAAAACTTAATTTGCTGTGCAGCATGAAAGTCAGAAAAAAAGTGCTTACAGTAGTTCCTGGCATTATGGTAAGGCATGCAGCACACTAAAGTGTCTAACAAATTTAAGGGTCCAGGATTACAGTCTTTTGTTTCTAATGGGCTCTGTGAAATAGTCCTGCAATATCTGTCTACTCTCTGTCTTTGGGGAGATCCACAGAACAGATGATACTTTCCTGACACTTGGATGATAGCTCATCTTGTAGGCTAAAGTCCAGTTCATTTGCAGGATTCCTGGTTAAATGCCCCTGTCTGGTGCACTCCACTTTCCCCTCCTTGAGAATGGGTCTACTTTTTTGGTTTTTGTCTGTCCCAGACTTGGCAAGATGCAATATCAGTCTCTGGTTCCTTTTCTAGTGTGTAGAAAGCCAAGTCATACTTTCAGCAGGATCCTTTTGGTGTCTATAAATAGTAGGCAAGTATGACTGGAGCAAGAAGATGAACATCTAAAAGCCTGAAGTCTCTGTCTGACTGTTCCAAAGTCTGACTAAACAGAATGACAACTTGAGTTCAGTTCCACTGCAGTATATGTCTTTTCAGCACTGAGAGAGTTTGGAAGTTTTTGTTCTGCCTCTGCAGTTGATGATGTCCAGGCTTTGCTTTAGCTGTTTCTTACTGCAGTACATTCTCTCTCTGTTTAACAACACATTTGGAAAGAGGAGGGATTTGCAGAGTTCACTTTCTTTATTTTATGAGTTTCACTCCTTTCTGACCTCTAGACTCCTTAATGTCAGAGAAGAATAATGGTATATAGATTAATGTATCCGCTCAGTGGTTTTATGTGTTTATCTTTGGGACTGTGCAGAAGACAGGATACTCAATTTAGATGTTAGGCAGATTTTTAGCAGATAGATTTTGAGCTCATGTGCATGTGTTGTTTTGGAACATTTCAGAGGCCTCTTTGTTAGGAAAACCAACTCTAATTGCATGCCTTTTGTTGAAGCCAGGGTGCATATGAAGGTGGAATTAATAGATGCAGCCCAGATATAATAACGAGGGCATTGTGCATGCAGTACTTAATGGTATCAACAGGAGTAACCGATATACAGTAACAGTATTACTAATAGTAATCATGGAAAACTATATCACTGATAGATTTATTTTCTTTTTCTATTAAAATGGGTATTTCTACAGCAAAACTAGAAAATGTTATCCATTTACCAATATATATGATTTCCTAGTAGCAGTTTTTCTCCATTAATACCTAATGCACACCATCAGAAAAAAAGAATCTAAAAGGTATCAACAGTACATTATCCAGGCAGTCAGTTGTTATTATTTCAGGTTGGGGTGTATCAGACAACACCCTTCTTTTGAGTAGATCCATTATGTGATGTAGCTTGCCTTGGCCAGTTCCATAAGACATGAGAACCAATACTGCTTGGGCCAGAAGGGAGTCACCACAGTGAGTTTTTGGAAAGTCTTTCTGAATCCTCATAATTAGTCTGGATATCAGTGCAAAAGGCATACATGAACATACCCATCCACTGGAATGAAACAATATTTGTTTAACAGGCCTATTTGCAAAGGAGTCCTGGAATAGAATTTCTAGTTTGGTTTTGAAGGAACAAGAAATAGGCTTCAGGAACTCACAGCACTCAAAAAGTATACCAAAGTAGGCTTAATACAGCCAAACAACGAACCTCAGGAACAATAAACTATAAAATATGAAGCGCTTTTCGTCTGGACAAATTCTAAACTTCCTCAGATACATTCCCTTACATTCATCTCTTGTATTTAAACAGCTCTAATGAATCACATGACAGAATTAAGTACACTAAAATTAACTCTTAAAGTGAATTTCCTATTAAAAACCTTAAATTACATTTGTTTGCACTCTGACTTTGTATATACAAAATTATAAAATTATACCATTTCAAATTACACATCGTACTTATATACATATGTAAATGTGTGTATAATTGGGTCCCCTACACTAGACCGACACGCCACAAAGCCGATGCCCAAAAGACCGATACCAGAAGACCGACGACACAGATGATCGACAAGGTGAAATCCCAACAGCTGAAACACCGACATGGGCAACGTGTGAGCGCGACTCGGTAAGTGTGCGATAGTGAGGGATTTAGGGTTAGGGTGCGGACAGGTAAGTGTGCGATAGTGAGGGATTTAGGGTTAGGGTGCGGGAAAGGTGAGTGTGTGGCAGTGTCGGACTTAGGGTTAGGGTGCGGGTAAGGTAAGTGTGTGATAGTGACGGATGTTAGGGTTAGGGTGTGGGTCAGGTAAGTGTGCGATAGTGACGGAGTTTAGGTTTAGGGGCGGGTTAAGTGAGTTAGGGTTAGGGTGCGGGTATGGTAAGTGTGCGATAGTGACGGACTTTAGGTTTAGGGGTGGGTTAAGTGAGTTAGGGTTAGGGTGCGGGTAGGGTAAGTGTGCGGTAGTGTCAGACCTTAGGGTTGGGGTTTGGGTTAAGGTTAGTGCATATATAGTTGTGTGTAATGTGTAGTTTACATTTTGTGTGTCGGTGTTTTGTATGTCGGTGTTATGGTGTTCGGTTTTGTGAGTTGTCGGTATTGTGTGTTGTCAGTCTTTTGGTGTCAGTGTTTTGGGTGTCGGCTTTGTGGCATGTCGGTGTAGTGTAGGGGATCTGTATAATCATACATTCTATAATAGTAGCTCAAAAAGAGCAAAATTCATTAAATTTAAAATAGAATTAAAGTTAAAATATAGATCAGACTGAGAGGATATGGTAGACAGTCTTAACTGCATCTATCCCACCAAGGTTTTTGTATATTTGCTAACACTGTGCCCACCCCATAGTGCCTTTTTAGGCAATGTCAGTCCTCAAAGCATCCAACATTTTCAGAACAGAATCCAGGTAACATAATGGTTCAATTCCATTCCCTAAAAGCACTTCTTACCTGGCAAAAGCTTGATATGTGCATTGTTACAGAAACCTAGTTCAGAAGCATTGAGAGCATCCCATCAGTGTAGGGTTTCAATGCTCACCATGCATTCAGGCCCACCTCACCAGATGGAGGCACTAAAAGCAGTGGTGTTTCCATATCTGTCAAAAAAAAAAAAAAAACAACAAAAAACTTCACCAACAGATTAGTTCATAGGTTCATAGGATGATACTAGGTTACTAGCCCGGAGGCCCTTATAAGCCTAGCCAAGAATTTCATCCGGATTCAGGCACCTAGGCAGCATGATATCTCCCTGTGAGATAGCTGGATGTGGACACATGGCAATTTGGCATAATGGCTACATTGACAAATGCCTGTGGACAATTCCCTGTGGGAATAGAACATCCCCCTGCACCCTAACAGTACGTGGCAGACACAGACCCCCATAGTGTTAACACCCTGCACCCCCCAGAAACCAACATGTGCCATTGTCAGTAGTACAAGTGGTTGTCACTACATGCCAAGGGCGCATGAAAGTGGTACTGTGAAATCTGTATACTGTGGGCACAGCCTTTTTTAACACAACAGATAAAGTGACGTGTGTAGTGCTTGGTGTGTACTAGAACCAAATATATTCACAACTTGTAGAAATGTGTTACAGCACTTAGGAAATCCTGCACATTACTGTAGTCACACTTATGTTGCAAGATGTGTTTTAGGCGATGCTCCCTTACAACAATAGCCTTCCTATGTGGTGTCACAGGCATCCCCTTCAAAACTGACTCCCTTCGGTTGTCTGTCAGGTTCTGATCCTGTTGTAGAACAGACAAAATGTCAGAAAGATGTACTATATGGCATCCAAGTAATACTTTCAGTCAATGATGCCATGCCTCCACCTGGTTATTGGTCCATGGGAAGTCCATGTCAGACACATCACACACATTCCAGAACTTCAGAGGGTAGGAAGATGGCAGACGGTGCACTGAACAGTGGGACGCATATTTCCTTGGTCAGCCATGCACATAATGATGGTCCAGAAATATACCTACAGGCTTAGCACAGTCAGGTAAGGTATCACAATGTCCAGAAATGCGGGGACAACATCATCCACTGGTAGGAATGCTAGTGATATCAGCTTGCGGATGGCTATTGAGAATGCGGTGTCCATACCATATAAGGCCACAAGGTGGTGATGCTGGATTTGGTGCCAAATGATCTGTGCAAAATGGAAAAGGCACCCCTTCAAAATACTCTTAGGGAATGCCTTTCAGCTGGCACGGATTGCTGCCTTCTCAAAATCAGACATAATGTACGGTAGAGTTAAGGTGAATCCCTGATCTGCAACCATACCCTTAAGTATGTCCCACATATTGTTGTATGCAGACTCTGATTTCTGTATCATTAGACAATACACCAGGGGGACAATTGGTGCTGAGGTGGGGGTGCCAATAGATCCATGTAAAGTATACAGCTGACGGCAAATATCAGCACATGTTGGGAAAGTGCCATCCCCAGGTATGATGTCTGACCTGCATCAATCCGACAAATTTTGTGCTGTAGTTAGCAGAACCAAGGAATCTTTTCCATCCATATTTGACTGTCTGCATATGATAAAGCTGCCACTATGGAGTGGGTACTGGCTGACATCATTATCTGTAAGTGTTGCCGGAGGTGTGGACATAGATGCCCGTGCCCTCTGCCACACCCTGGTGATGCTATGATGCAGGGTGGCACGACAAGGTATCTCCTGTAGCACATTGTCATCTGCTGTGCCAAGGACCAGACTAGGCATGTCATTGCTGTTTACTCCCCTCTGCTGTAGTTCTGCTCACAGCGCAGCCACCTGGGCAGTGGTTACATCATCTGGTTCATACTGGTGTGGCAGTGATTTATGCAGTTCTTCCTCCTCATCCTGGTGAAAAATGATAGCACGGTCCCTGCAGGCCTTTATTCTCTGCTCCATACATGCCCAGTACCATTTGGAGAGAACTTCCCACTCTAAGTGGTACAGGTATCTCTTCACTACCAACATTGGTTTGCCTTGTTGGCTGGGCACTGCCCAATATCTAAAAAAAAAAAAAAAAAAAAAAAAAAATGAAAAGACCAATGGTTAGACCACAGCTGAAGATAAAAATGGAATAATCCACGTCAGGAAATAAATCGCTTGCAGCTTCACAGTAGTGCCCTTTATAAAACCAAAAGTTGTAACTGAGATGAAGTAGTCAAGGTAGGAAACAGTTCACTTGCAGTTTCACACCACTTTATTAAACAAGAGTAAATGCTTTCACGATCTAAGTCAGCTGATCGCTTCTTTAGACTCATAAAAACAGTTAAAACATTGGTATTTAAAATATGGTTCAACCAATGAAAACACATATAGAACTATGACATAGACTAATTAAAATTGCATACATCAGTACATTAATTTGCCTTATATTCTGCATAAGATGAAATAAAATATACATATAACAGACACATTTTATGTAATAATCCATATTACTTAATGTTTTAGTGGTCTAGATTTTAAAAAAGGTTTCAAGGAAACAGCATTGTTCAATCCAGGAGACCTATCTGCCTGAAGTAATAAAATCCATCTTTGTTCTGCTTCCTCTACCTTATTCCTTATATCACCTCCCCTCTTACTTTTATTTATTATTTCTAAAACCATAAAATTAAAAATATGTTTCCTATCTTCTTCTTCCACATGTTTTGCTAAAGCACTTGTGTCTTTTTTATTTCTTATATCTCTAAGGTGTTCAAGGATACGTTCCTTTAGACACCTATTGGTTTTGCCTATATAAAAGGCATGACAGACAGTGCAGAAGCTGAAATAAACCAAATTTTGTGTTCTGCAGTCAGCATAAAAATCTATATCAATTATAAATCCTAGTGTAGGATGTTTATATGTAGATTTATTATATAAATAGTCACATGCTGTACAATTTCTGCAAGGAAAAGTTCACTGCCTATCAGATAGGATCATTCTTTCATTGTTTCTGGATTTATAACAGAGTTGCCTTTTTAAGGACCTCTTATTTCTAAAAGAAAAGCTTGTTCTATCTTCTAACAATTCTCTCAAGTCAGGATCCAACAATAAAACATTCATATTACAGAACCTTCTGATGTCACCTGAATAAGTTATAGGGAATCTAACTTTAAAATCATGACCTTCCTTGCTTTTAACATCTTCTATAGTATTTGAAAAGAGTGGTTTACATCTCCCATCCCTATTTTCAATGGTATATTTAGAGCTTTCATTTATGTCTTTCTTACTATAACCTCTGTTTAAGAAATCTTTGTCTAATATAGTCATTGTCTTCACAAAGCCTTCATCTGTATTATGTAAGCGGCTTATTTTCATATATTGTCCTTTCACTACATTTTTGTGTACAAATATTGGATGCATAGTAGTCTTATGTAAGATACTATTTCTCCATGTAGATTTTCTATACATCCCTGTTGTAAGTTCATCTAACGCTGTCTTCTTAACCAAAACATCTAGGAACTCAATAGAGTCCCTGGAATGTTGACTAGTGAATCTTAAAAATTCAGTGGTGCTATGTAAGTACTCCACCATCTCTTGCAACTCTTCACTAGTACCATCCCATAACAGGAAGTCGTCATCTACAAAATGTATATACCATACAATTTTGCCAGCATATTTATTGCTAGCACTTAATACATGATCTTTTTCCCATGCAGCCAATGCTAAGTTGGCGTAGCTGTTAGCACAAGCCGTGCCCATTAATACACTAACTTTCTGTAGATAAAACTTGTCATTGAATATAAAGACATTATTTTCTAGGACAATATCAAGCAACTCAAATATCAAATTAAGCTTAGTGCTTTGAAAAACTTGTTTCAAGGTCAGAATATCACGTATTTTCTCAATACCCCATTTATTCGGTATCACTGTGAACAGTGAAGTGACATCCATTGTCACAAACATATAATTTCTATTAATATTCCTGGTCTTATTATATAACAGTCGCAGAAATGCCTTTGTATCCCTTAGTATAGTCTCACATGATTTTAGGACTATTTGTAAATTTTGTTCAATATAAATTGAGATGGCTTCTGTGGCCCATCCTTTACTGGATACAATAGGTCTCATAGGGGGCTGCGTGATGTCTGTGAATTTTAGGTAGACCATAAATAATGGGTATAGTTGGATGTTCTATCTGAAAGTAGTCAAACAATTCCTCTGATACATAATTAGTAATCAGTAAGTCAAAAATATATACAGATATCCTATCAATTATACCTTCTACTTGTACTTGTCTCTCATTTAGTTCAACATAAGTATCTGTATCATTCAAAAGTTCCATCATTTTCTTGTAATAAAAAACCTTATCCATTACTACTACACTGCCCCCCTTGTCAGCGGGCCTAATTTCAATGCTGTGAGAATCCTTTAGTTCTGACAGTGCTTCAGTTTCTGAAGGAACAAGGGGAGCAGTGTAGTAGTAATGGATAAGGTTTTTTATTACAAGAAAATGATGGAACTTTTGAATGATACAGATACTTATGTTGAACTAAATGAGAGACAAGTACAAGTACAAGGTATAATTGATAGGATATCTGTATATATTTTTGACTTACTGATTACTAATTATGTATCAGAGGAATTGTTTGACTACTTTCAGATAGAACATCCAACTATACCCATTATTTATGGTCTACCTAAAATTCACAAAGACATCACACAGCCCCCTATGAGACCTATTGTATCCAGTAAAGGATGGGCCACAGAAGCCATCTCAATTTATATTGAACAAAATTTACAAATAGTCTTAAAATCATGTGAGACTATACTAAGGGATACAAAGGCATTTCTGCGACTGTTATATAATAAGACCAGGAATATTAATAGAAATTATATGTTTGTGACAATGGATGTCGCTTTACTGTTCACAGTGATACCGAATAAATGGGGTATTGAGAAAATACGTGATATTCTGACCTTGAAACAAGTTTTTCAAAGCACTAAGATTAATTTGATATGTGAGTTGCTTGATATTGTCCTAGAAAATAATGTCTTTATATTCAATGACAAGTTTTATCTACAGAAAGTTAGTGTATTAATGGGCACGGCTTGTGCTAACAGCTACGCCAACTTAGCATTGGCTGCATGGGAAAAAGATCATGTATTAAGTGCTAGCAATAAATATGCTGGCAAAATTGTATGGTATATACATTTTGTAGATAACGTCTTCCTGTTATGGGATGGCACTAGTGAAGAGTTGCAAGAGATGGTGGAGTACTTACATAGCACCACTGAAATTTTAAGATTCACTAGTCAACATTCCAGGGACTCTATTGAGTTACTAGATGTTTTGGTTAAGAAGACAGCGTTAGATGAACTTACAACAGGGATGTATAGAAAATCTACATGGAGAAATAGTATCTAACATAAGACTACTATGCATCCAACATTTGTACACAAAAATGTAGTGAAAGGACAATATATGAGAATAAGCCGCTTACATAATACAGATGAAGGCTTTGTGAAGACAATGACTATATTAAAGAAAGACTTCTTAAACAGAGGTTATAGTAAGAAAGACATAAATGAAAGCTCTAAATATACCATTGACAATAGGGATGGTAGATGTAAACCGCTCTTCTCAAATACTATAGAAGATGTTAAAAGCAAGGAAGGTCATGATTTTAAAGTTAGATTCCCTATAACCTATTCAAGTGACATCAGAAGGTTCTGTAATATTTTTGAGAAGAATTGGAATGTTTTATTGTCAGATCCTGACTTGAGAGAATTGTTAGAAGATAGACCCATCTTTTCTTTTAGAAATAAGAGGTCCTTAAAAAGGCAACTTTGTTATAAATCCAGAAACAATGAAAGAATGATCCTATCTGATAGGCAGTGGACTTTGCCTTGCAGAAATTGTACAGCATGTGATTATTTATATAATAAATCTACATATAAACATCCTACACTAGGATTTATAATTGATATAGATTTTTATGCTGACTGCAGAACACAAAATTTGGTTTATTTCAGCTTCTGCACTGTCTGTCATGCCTTTTATATAGGCAAAACCAATAGGTGTCTAAAGGAACGTATCCTTGAACACCTTAGAGATATAAGAAATAAAAAGACACAAGTGCTTTAGCAAAACATGTGGAAGAAGAAGATAGGAAACATATTTTTAATTTCATGGTTTTAGAAATAATAAATAAAAGTAAGAGGGGAGGTGATATAAGGAATAAGGTAGAGGAAGCAGAACAAAGATGGATTTTATTACTTCAGGCAGATAGGTCTCCTGGATTGAACAATGCTGTTTCCTTGAAACCTTTTTAAAATCCAGACCACTAAAACATTAAGTAATATGGATTATTACATAAAATGTGTCTGTTATATGTATATTTTATTTCATCTTATGCAGAATATAAGGCAAATGAATGTACTGATGTATGCAATTTTAATTAGTCTATGTCATAGTTCTATATGTGTTTTCATTGGTTGAACCATATTTTAAATACCAATGTTTTAACTGTTTTTATGAGTCTAAAGAAGCGATCAGCTGACTTAGATCGTGAAAGCACTTACTCTTGTTTAATAAAGTGGTGTGAAACTGCAAGTGAACCGTTTCCTACCTTGACTACTACATCTCAGTTACAACTTTTGGTTTTATAAAGGGCACTACTGTGAAGCTGCAAGTGATTTATTTCCTGACGTGGATTATTCCATTCTTATCTTCAGCTGTGGTCTAACCATTGGTCTTTTCATTTTTTTTCGCTTGAGGTGTATACAAGGCATTTATCCAGCTTTTGTTTTCTTTCACGTGTTTCTTGGACTGCCCAATATCTGTTGCCAAGCTGACCTGGGCTATACTTGTGTACAGATTCCATCATGGCAACACCACTTGTGGTTGGCCTCTCAGCATCCATCACATCCAGTTTAGCAATGTATGGTACGTTGACACTACATAGGTATAGGCCACTATCAGAATATGGTTATGCTGCAGTACACCATCTTCTGTTGTACCCTTCTGAATCGCCGTTGCCTGCCACAATGGCCCTTTGTAGCAGTGTACACACTGCCCTGCTCTTACTAACTGTCCTGCTAGGGATTCTCTATGTCCAATTCACACAGCAGTGGAATTGACAACTGAATGTAGTCCTGTAGGTGTCTATCCAGCTTGCTTTTACACCACTGGATCTGCATGTAATACACAGGTCCCTTTTAACTCCCAGCTATTGAAGCTGACCAATCAGTGTGTGGTGCACAGTCTCAGTTTCAGAGACAGATATTACTAATTGGTGTTCCCCTACATAGCACCCTTTTCTGCCAACATGCCTCTGCATATGTGTGTACTCCATATGCAACAACCATAGGATTGGTTTGGCAACCCCCACGTGACACACATGTAGCTTCAGTAGTGTGCGATAAGCTGTCGACAGTGAGATGGGTTTATACTCCTATGTGTCCGATATGTGCTTTCCTTCCCCTACTTGTCAGTGTCCCTCCTACAGTAGTTGCTTCTGTACTGTTAGTTAGGTAGCTATTAATTGCCAGGGTTGTCCTGTTTACGCCTGCCACAGGTCGGCCGTACATGTGATACCAGTAGGTTTGGCTATGGGCATGTTATGTATAAGGGGTAGTGCAGCAGTGATAACACTATTCTTTTAATGCACTTGGTATTACGGGGCTATGTCTTACTCAGGAATGCCTGTTGTTGTCTGCATGTATGTATTTCTGTCTTGCAGGAAAAACTGCTGTTGTGCTTCTGGCTTTCCTTTACTTGTGGATGACTGTTATTTTTATTTATTTACTTAGTTTACATAACATATCTACATAAGCAGATAAAGAAGTAGATAGATACATAAATATAGAAGTTAGACAATAATGACAGACAACTGAGTTTCAGACTTCATACCCTTCAGAAAAGTCATGGCAATGCAAAACCTGTTATTCTATCTACTTTCTACATTTGTAAAAGCAGAATTTATGGTTTGTCCCTCTTTTTGGCCCTTTCTCCCAATTTTATTTATGGCTTTGTCCAAATGTCTTGTTCTAAGAGGTTGAGAGGTATGCACTAGGGAGGCTCTAACAGGGCACATTATTTCCGTTGCGGGAATGCCTTGTGAATGTACTTGTGCTACTGACAATGCGCGTGTATGGCTGTATCTATCAGCTGCAGCTTCTTTGGACATTCACATCTTGCAGCTTCCCACTCCATGGATTCCTGTAATGGTTGTGTTTGGGACCTCTGTCCATCTGCATTTAGGAGGTATGTTTTTTTTTCATGTTTGTGTTGGTGGACCTGCTTAGCTGATGATCACTTGTCCAGCGAGGCTGTTTCCACTGTCAGGAAACAGCCTGCTTAGTTACGTTAGAGCTCGTCTCTATGTGGCATTTTAACCGCCTATGTGTAATCCCACTGCGTAGCTCTCTTTCAGCCACACTGCTCTACCGTCTAGCAGTGCTGTGGCCATCTGCTTTTGGCGTTGTAGCTTGCAGGCAATTGTCTCACGATCTACATGCCGGAACCCATTTCATCCATGTTCCCACAAAGTCAGCACCTGTTTTCCCTGTCCAGCAGGAACACAGGTGGGATCCCAGGGGGTATATTTTCTGTTTCCCATCCAGCTGTCCAGGTTTCTCTTAAAGAGGGCTAGTGAGGTACTGTGCTTGACATGGACAGGGAGTCTATTGCACAGATGGGGTAGTTGTTGGAACACAAATCTATCCTGCTAACAAGTTCTATTAATGTCACAGACCAAGTTGAGGCTTTGCGTGTGGGTTGTGCAAGTGGAGTTTGACTTATGGATATGCAGCAACTCCATCAAGGCTGAATCTGAGACAGCCTTGTATACCATACACAGGTCACCTCTGAGCAGTCTGTATGAGACTGAGTAGAAGGGCAGGGCTTTTAGCCTATCTGTGTAGGATAGGTGTTTGAGACCCTGGATTTTCCTGGTCAGGAACCTCTGCGGTCTCTCCAACTGCTGCATGTGCTTGGCAAGGTACATGCCGAAGGGGGCATTGTACTTGATGATGGGTCTGATAAGGAGTACAGGGATGTTATGACCTCCTTGTTCCTGGATGAAATACCCTTACTTATGAGGTGGGCCATGTAAAAAGCCTTCCGTACAACGGAGGCAATGTGGTGATCAAAAGTCAGGTTGCTATTAACCTGGGTGCCCAAGTCCCTCACAACTGATTGCGTGCTTAATACATTGTTATTAATGTGCCATTTTCCCCAAAGGAGATAATGATGCATTTCTTGGTATTCAGATTGAGGCCATGCTTCTGGCACAAGTCATTAGTATGGGTAAAGCCCTCTTGGAGAATGTTCACATCACTAGGGAAATTTATGACAGCACCCAGCTTGCAGTCATCTGCAAAATTGGTCAGCCACATACTACTGGTTTTGTCTTGCTCCTCAGAAAAGTATATCCCTAACAATAGAGACCCCAAGACTGATCCTTGGGGTACACCGCTAGTTAGACAAGAAAACAATCTAGAACTCCACCACATACAACTTACTGTTAGCAAGACCCCTTATCACATCATGACTAACTATAGGACCCCCTTTATGTTCCTTCTCTGCCCATAAACCCTACCTAACTAGCATGTAGTCTCTATATATTAACTAAAACACCATCCTGTTAGGGAACTTCAACTATTCCTGCATTAACTGGGAGATGTATGCATTCTGTAATTTGTATGCCTGGCAATTTCTGAACTTTATCAATAAATACTCTCTCAACCAGTAGGCTTGCACTCCATCCAGTGGCAGTAAAATCCTGGACTTGGTCCTTACCAATATGGGACAACTGTGCTCCCTCCTTGATCAAATTGGACCATAAATCAGTCATAGTCACCTTAAGACTGTAGACACTCCTATACCAAGGCTAATCTGAAACTGAGTGACTTGACTAAATTCAACATCCCCCTCCAGCTTTTTGACACCATTGCTTATGTGGAATCCTTTACTGACAGATTCTGTGTATGTCAGTAGCTACATAAATGCATTTGCCCACTCTGAAGTAAACACATTGCCAAATTCACTAATAAACCTCTGTGGTGGAGTCCAAATATAAACAGGCTGGGTAATAAAAAAACTCATTCCGTGTAAACAAATAAAATAAATAAAAATAAATGTAACTCTCAAAATAGAAAAATGCTCTTGATAAACTTAATAGTGAACTCTGGGCTCTGATCAAATCAACCTAAGTCAGGTAAGAGGAAAAACTGATAACCAGTAAATGAAAAATACAAAGCCTCCTTTACCTGTGTTAGAAACCTTAGAAAACCATTCCCAGCAGTGTTGCCGAGATAATAGTAAATGATATCTCAAACTTGGACCCAGAGAACGTAACTAAACTTCACCTCTTCTCCCCTCCTACATTCCCAGATCTCATACCCACACTTAAACCCTTCCTCAAATCTCTGAAAGAACAAGTCCTCAAGGTATTGCCCAAGGATAACATACCAGGTTGCTTTCTGGCCAGCCTGAAATAGGACTTGTCAGACCTCCCTAAAAAGGCTGTTTAATGTCATCCTCTAAACATGCTTTGTGCCAGACAAATGGAGAACAGAAACTGTCATCACCTTGCGCAAAGGTTGATGTGTCAATGTACCTAGGATATGGGTCTATATCAGATAATCGAACTTTTAAAAGTTCGAACACCATATGGTCGAGACCATATGTTCGAACTCTTAAAAGTTAGAAAATCAAAAGAAAAAACAAAACAGAAAAAAACCTACCTGAAAGCTTAAGCAGGGGGGCAAGCCTCACTGCACCCCCACACCCCCGCTCTTTAAATATACCAACTCCAAGATCGCACTACAGTGCAGACAATGGAAAACTTCCATTGCTGCACTGTACAGGAATCTCCATTGAAATGTTCGAACTTTTAAAAGTTTGATCGTATGGTGTCAACCATGTGACATTTGAACTTTTAAAAGTTCGACAACATGATAGGAACCCCCCAGGATATTATACACCCATAAGTCTGACCAGACTCGTCTTTAAGGCTATGGACATAATCATTATAGAATTAATAAATAAGGACATAGGTAACCTAAAAACTCTTGACCCAAGCCACTTTGGCTTTGCCTAAGGGCAGATCCTGACTTCATAGTCTGGTTGTCTTCTTCAAGGTTACAGAAGAAATGGATGAGGGAAAATCAATTCACACTGCATAGCTAGACCTCAGTCAGGTGTTAAACACCACCCATGATTAGGTATTGTAGATAAACTATTCCGGATAAATGTTGAACTGTATATAACTCATTGGATAGCAAATTGACTCACAAATAGAGCATAGGAAATTAGGGTGGGCTGCTCTACCTCCTCCAAAAGCCCTGACACTAACAGTGTACCCCAGGTTTCAGTGCTCGGGCCACTTTTTTTTAGCATTTACTTTTCAAAGGTAAAAACTGCTGTTAAGGGTTTATGACTGACCAAGACTGATGATGACTTGGTGCCATTACAAAGTCCCCAGAGGACACCAAGATCACTCAAGAAGGCCATTCTCAAATAGCTGTTATCAAAACCTTGGACTGAAACCAAATACAATGAAATGTATAACAGTATCCCTCAGCAGGCAGGAAGTCCCTTGTAGTTATCAAATTGGCAACACACCATGAAAGTTGATCTAGCAGTTAGGAACCTAGCAACATGAGTTTAGACAACAAACTTTGCTTTGATCACCATGTATCCACTAGTGTTAGAAAGTGGAAAGTGCTTTTCACTGAACAGCTTATTTTTAAGGGTGTGCAGCTAAGTCTAGGGGTGTGATTTTTCCATTGTATTCCACACAACTCAGTCCAGTCATTGAGTATAATGTCCCTTTCAGTATGCACCTGTAGAAATATTAAACTCACCTGCTATGAAAATCAAAGCTTTTCTTCAATAAAACAATCTATGCAGTCTTTTGTGTCACACATGCTACTGACAGGTGATATCTGCTTCACACACAGCTAAAAACTTCATGGGAATGTGTGGCCATTCTTCTAAAGATCCTCATGGAGCAGTAGCCTAGCAAGTACTTGTGAACCTGTGAGATACAAGTAGAGAGGATTTTTGTATGTTCACTTGAAAGCCTAGGTTGAGAAGGAGACTAGTTCTTACCCAAGTAGGAGGCTTCTGACATTTTGAAAAAGTTGCACATCATCTAAATAAGGAAAAATGTGAATGCACTGCAGTCTAGTCTATCTTCTGCTTCAAGAAGGTTTACAAAGTACTTATCTCCTGTGAATGCGCATTGCAAAGGGTAATGCAGAGAACTGAAAGTGTAATCCAGACACAGAAAATCATAAAAATGCCATAAATGTGTGGCAATATTAATGTGGTTATATGTATAGCTTAATCTAGTGTTGCCAAAAAACCCAAGGGGAGGAATAAGAGGTAATAGTTTGGAGGGACATTTTGAACTTTAGAAATTTTGCAAACTAGTTGAAAAAGGAGGCACCCTAGTACTGATTTGCAAGAAGGTAACTTGTTTGACACCATGAAAATTATTGAATAAAAGATGTATCCTATCTAGTTTGTAGAAACTGGTTCTGTCACACCCATAGAAAGCATTTGCTGAGTGATTTGAAGGGAAAAGGGTATCTGGTTTAAAAGGTGTGAGGAAATCCCCTAAAAAGGAGGGGTGAGAGAGTCCCACTCCCACTTGTAACCTCACAGAATCATTCTCAACATCTGTTTGTCTCAGATAATCTGTTGCCAAAGGGGAAAATGAAGAATCTGATTCTGGGAAAGATTTATAATGAACTGTTCTTTGTTCTATGAGTTTCTCTCCTTCCTTTAGAACCTCTGTCCCTGTTTCTTGAAAGGCTGCTTGTTAGAAGCTTGTTCAGATTGGTTGTTTTGCTTTTTTGTAAAGGGGTCCTGAGTCTGTAGAAAAGGTTTTTGCAGACTTAGAAAAGGAAGCCTGAAAAATCTGAGCAGCCCCCTTTAATCAGTTTCTTTCTTTCATCACATTGTTTGAGAACCTGAACAGCAGATAGACCAAATAACACTTACTTATCCAAAGGAGAATTAAACATCTTAACTTTAACATCCTCAGATAACTTCTGTGTATGTAATGATGTAAACCTTCTAATAATTGAAGCTGCTGCTCTGGAAGTAGCATTAGCACAATCATAATGAACACTTCTGTCACCTGTGGAAACAAAAAAGCCTCTGAGGATAAGGTACCTGCTGGACGCCAAAAATCAAAGTTAAGTAGAAAAAAGCTGCAGGTACTCCACGACAAACGAAGCCAACCAGTTTCTTTAGAAAAACACTGCTTTAATCAAATGAGTAAGCGCTTTCACATCTATACAAGATGCTTCATCAGACTTCAAAAAGCAGAACAAACAACCAGTTTAAAACCATTACAGGTCATCCATTAGACCAATGATGCATCAGGTGCAATAATCCAATCTATCACCATGGAAACAATTATACAAATTGAAAATGTTAAAACATTAGAATGTTTGAATGCTTCAGTATATTCGAAGAATTTTTATACTTTAATATATTCAAAAAACTCTCAAAATACTACTATAAAAGCCCTATAAAAACACTAATAATACTAATAAAACACTGATAAAAACACCTAAAGATGCGCTGATGTATCTTCATACTTATTATAATGTAAAATGGTGAAATAAATGAATACAAATATAATTGTAAGAAAAATAAAAAACTCTTTAGTGTGGTAATGGGCGATCAACAAGGAAAGGTTTCAGGCTGACCCTATCATTGAGACCATGTCCCAAGTCAGCTCGCAGCCTGATGATCCACTTCCCTTCTTCTCTTTCTGTGAAACCAATGACATTCCCCAATCTCATGGTGGTGTGTATAAGCTCCAAAACCATAAACATAAAATTATGTGTGGTGCCATGAGTCAAGACATGTCTCGCTAGGGCGTTGTTCTCATTTTCCCTGTTGATGGCATACAAGTGCTCTCTTATCCTCTCCCTGATGGTCCTATTGGTTTTCCCCACATAAAAACTGTTACATTTCTTACAAATAGCTAAATAAACTAGATTCCTAGTCTTACAATCAGCATAATGACTAAATCTGTATGTTACATTAGAATCTGGATGTATAAAGATATCACTACTATTAATAAATGCACACTGATTACAACTGAGACAGGGAAAGGTGCCCTTCCTAACTGATAAAGGTTTGTTAGTGATATTCCTTTCATAACAAAGCATATTTCTGATGGATTTGGTATTTTTATAACAGAACGAAGGGACAGAACCTACTAGATCCTTCAACCTGTCATCCAGTTGTAATATCCCCCAGTTCTTTCTAATAACATCAGTTATACTTTTATTTATGTTAATATAAGTGACAACCATTCGTTTATTATTCTTCTTAGCAGGTCTCTCATCTGTAGCTGTTTCTGCCATATTCCTTCTAATGTATGGTAGTGCCATGCCTTCACGCTCTACATTTTGTAAAGTGGACAAATCCGTATCGTGATACCCTCTAGCTGAAAAATCTTCACGTAAATGTATTAATGTCAACGCAAAATCAGAATCATTGCTGACTAGACGTGAACAACGTGTGGCTTGATTCTTAATGATATTTCTGTGAATGTGTGAGGGATGCATACTGTCTCGATGTAAATATGCATTTCGCCTGCAAGGTTTCCTATATATGTTTGTGTCAAGTCTACCTTTATTCTTAGTGAAAGTAACATCTAGAAAATTTATGTGTTCAGCTAAAGTCTCACCTGTTAGTTTCAAAAATGTGGTTGTATTGTTCATGTAACCAATAAACTCTTCTAGAGTTGACAAATCACCACTCCAAACAAAAAAGAGGTCATCTACGAACCGCTTATAGTTCTTAACAAAGCTGGAGTATAAATCATGTTGCAATATGTACGTTGATTCCCAATATGCCAACACTAAATTGGCATAGGAATTCGCGCACGGTGTACCCATCGCCACTCCCATAGTTTGTAAATAATATTTATTGTCAAATAAGAACACATTGTTCTCTAGAACCACTTCCATTAACATGGTAATTCTCATAACCTTGTTAGTAGCCATCCCTTCATTTAACAGAAACAATCTCAGAAATTCAATACCTATGTCATTCGGTATGCTCGTGAATAGAGACTGAAAGTCTAAGGTCACCAAAATGTCAGTGTCAGAAAATATGTTAGTGTCTGCACTACATTCCGCTAAAGATTCAAGAAAGTGCTTGGTGTCCTTCAAGATGGAAGAATTAGAATTGACAAAAGGTCTCAACTGTTTCTCGATGTAAATGGATATGCTCTCAGTTAACCACCCTTTCCCTGACACTATAGGTCTTAGGGGGGGATTCACCAGAGTCTTATGTACTTTAGGGAGGCCTCTTATTACTGGTACTAGAGGTTTCTCTATCAAGCAATACTTACACAAATCTTTATCTATGATATTGCATAACAGCATGTCATATAACTCAGCATGCACATCTCTAATCACCTTATTCAATTCATACAAATGTATGACTCTGTAAGTGTCAACGTCTGATAACATATCTAACATCTGATTTTTATAAGACAAACTATCAAGTAACACTATCGCTCCCCCTTTATCTGCTGGGCGGATTACTATAGACTCATTGCCTTGCAAAGACTTCAATGCTGATGTTTCACTAAAGGTTAAATTGTGAAATTCAGATTTAAAATCATGTTGTCTATATAAAGCAAAAAAATAATTTGTACAAGCTCTCTCAAAGGTGTCAATAATTGGATTCAACTCAGGTATAAATGTAGATGGTTTCCTATAACCATAAGGTAAAGCTGTTCGAGTAGTGTTATCATTCTTAAAATATAAATCTAATGCTAATCCTCTCGTAAAATTCTTAAGCTCCACAATTAAATTGCTGATATCCATACCTTGCGAGGGTACGAATGATAAACCTTTTTTTAACACATTGTTTTCAGCCTCAGATAAAACATAACATGATAAATTAATTACCAGTTCATTAGATCTGTCCTGTGTGGTTTCTTGTAATTCTCTGGCACCTCGGTCGATTGTTTGCGTTTTTTCCCTTGATAATGGGGGTGCCAAGCATTCTGTTTCAGTCCTTGAAACGATAAAGGGAAAGATAAACTAGTGCCAGCTTCTACAGCTGATGAAACGCCAGCTTCAGGATTTATTGTAGTTTTCCTTTTTACTGCTGGGCCAAAGCCACGCATATCAACTGTTGAAGTGTTATTAGGTGCTGCGATGACACTGTCGGTGTCCTGCAACGTTGTGTTTGTTGACGCTCTGTTCATCTGTACGCCATCTCCTAAGACCCGCCCTGCTCCTTCCTGCACTGCTGAGGATACATTAGAGGTTGCAGGTATAGTGGGAAGTAAATCAATGCGACGCCCAGGTCTATGTTGGTCAAGAGGAGTAATGGTATCAGTATTTCTCAGTCGGGTGGACTCCCTGGGCCAAGAAAAAACGTTCCCTCGTGAGAAATCTGTGCAATCTCGCTCTAACTTCTTCTTTTTTTGTGTCAACAGTTTATTGTCTACTGTAAGAAGAGTATTTGAAAGCTCATCATGAAACTCAGTTAGCTGATTAGGTGTAAGAGATGAGTTCAACTGTTTTTCGATAGATGAAACCTGTTTACATAGTTCTTCTTCAATAGAAACATATTGTTTTACTAATAACCTCATATAGTTGTTACTAGTCTCTATATTGAGCTTCTGCCAGTCTGTCAACAATTCTGGGTATGTCGACACAAATGTGGGCATTTTTAAAATCCGGAGGCCTCTTGGAATTATTTTTAAAGATAAGCAAGCCTCCATGTGTCGCTTCTGCCACTGAATATTTTTAATTTTCACCATAACATCTTCAAACTTCCGTATCAGTTGTAACATGTTCATATCTAGTTTATGTCCTTCATGCATCACTGCCGTATTGGCTAGCTGAGTAGAAGTAAATCTCAGCAAAGGATTATTATTAGTCAATATAAGTGGCATGAATGAGGTATTGTTAGATCCATTGCTCTCACCATTAATTATAGTCTCTTGCCTGGTCCCTTCTGTCATATCCCTTCGAGGATTCAAAGTGGAAAATATGTGGAAACAAAAACGCCTCAAAAAAGCCCAAAAATCAAAGTTAAGTAGAAAAAAGCTGCAGGTACTCCACGACAAACGAAGCCAACCAGTTTCTTTAGAAAAACACTGCTTTAATCAAATGAGTAAGCGCTTTCACATCTATACAAGATGCTTCATCAGACTTCAAAAAGCAGAACAAACAACCAGTTTAAAACCATTACAGGTCATCCATTAGACCAATGTTGCATCAGGTGCAATAATTCAATCTATCACCATGGAAACAATTATACAAATTGAAAATGTTAAAACATTAGAATGTTTGAATGCTTCAGTATATTCGAAGAATTTTTATACTTTAATATATTCAAAAAACTCTCAAAATACTACTATAAAAGCCCTATAAAAACACTAATAATACTAATAAAACACTGGATGACAGATGCTAAGAATTAAGACTTGTTTTCTGAAGAGGTGGAACTGGCAGTAATATTACTCACATTGTCAAAGTTTGCCAGCAGAAAAAAAAAAGAATGTGTGTTTGGCAGATAAAAATCCTAAAAGATAATGTGGCAGAAAAATTATTTTCGAAATCTGTCAAAAGCTCTCCCATCCTTGTCAGAAGGAGCAAGATTTGCCTCAGATCCATAGCTGGGTCATCTAGCTCCCAGTGCCAGTCTCATATGTCCTGCTCCACCCCAGCAAAAAAAAAAAAAAGACTTCCTGACTGTAGGAAGGCAATTTGTCCATCTGATTCCCTAGAGTGTAAAACACCCCCATGTCTTTAACAACAACAACAAAAATAATAATAATTTTAACAATAAAATTAGTAAAATATCATTCACAAAACTGCTCAAAATCTAAGTTAGCAGTTAAAGTTAAAAATAGAAGGTAACAAATGTGTTAGACAAGCCAGTTCTAAGATATTCCCTAAAACTAAAAAAGGCAAAAAACATTGTTCTTGATAAAAGTAACAATGGTATTCACAGAAATATATTAATTGTGGAAGGACTTCCCCAGAAGGGAACTCGTCTGCCCAGCAAATGAAGGTCACTAGATGATCTGTCCTCTGAAGCCCACAAGGGGAGTGCTGTTCAGGCTACAAGAAAGTCCTAAAGAGTTTGACATCCAGACCACTCTGGATGCTTAGTCAAACACTCTGCTTGTGCTGTGCTGATGAGGTCATAACAAGGCAGGAATGTGCACATCCACAGCTAGTGGGGTTTGGCTTTATTGGCCTGTAATTGTCCATTAAAATGATGAAACAAGTCATGGGCATTCAGAATCACCAATTAGCTGAAACACCTGGTATTCATAAGGATCATTTGCATATATCCCATGGACCTCTGATTGAAGAGGTTTGATAGGTCACTCATTGGAAGTTACAGCTTGGCTGGAGTTTTCATTTAGTTTTTACAGATTGTTTTTTCTGTGTGACCTTCTCACTTATTGTTTTACCCTTCCTATATACAAAAGTCGGGACTTCACCCAAAATGACTACAAGATAATGGCTTTCTGTTATTATGGCTCAGTTCTCCTTGATAATATTCTTGATATAATGAAAATCCATAGTATATGTCAGTATGCAGGTGTCTTTTGATTTAATGTCCACAGATTTCTTAAAAATTCTTCCATTGGGTCGGGTTAGTGTGGGTGCATTGATATTTTAAGCTCGATGATTGGTGCAAAAATGATTCTTAACATTTGGCTCTCATGCCCCCTTGCTAAGAATTTATTTTCTAAATCGTTAAGGTTTCTCAGAATAGGTTCCATCTTTGTGGTTATTCTAGCAAATCTATATCCCTGGGACTTAACCACATTATATTTTGTCTTGGTGGGATGCAGACCTTTACTGTGGAGTAAAAGGTGCACTCTCATTGGTTTTTGGTAAAGATTAATGGAAATTCTGCTGTTGTTAATCTCCTTGGAAATTAGCATGTCTAAGAACATGGTTGAGCTGGAGCTGTGGGAGGAGGTGAAATGCAAGAAGGTAATAGATTGAGGTACCTGATAAACTGTTCTAGCTGTAAAGTGTCACCTTTCCATATAATAATATCATAGATGAAATGAAGATAGTATGAGATGTACTGCATGAAATTTTTGTTGGTGAACACAAAATCCTCCTCCCACTTGCCCAGGGCTACATTGGCTAGGCTGGGAGCCATCACCAACCCCATAGCTATTCCAGTCTTTTGCTTGTAATATTTTCCATTGAAAGTAAAGAAGCTAAAATCCAGTACCAAATTAATGAGCTTAGTTAACTTTTCTAGCTGTGCTTGTTACCATTATGGTGCTTTTTAAAAGGACCCACAGCTGCTTTTATGCAGTAATTGTGAGGAAGCACAGTATATAATGACTATACATCAGTTGTTAGCAAGATGCTGTCAGCTTCAACGATAATGTTTCTTATTTATCCTCAGAAAGTCCATAAAATCTTTTGTATGTGATCTGTTCTTCTTGGCTAGGGATTTCAGTAAATAATCTTGGTATATGGCCGTTTCTTCCATAAGGGATCCCCCGCTTGCAACCACTGGTCTGTATGGTGGATTATCTTTATTTTTATGAGATTTTGGTATTCCAAAAGCTTATGCAAAAGGAGGCATGGGGCCTATAAATAATTGTACAGAGTCTCTGTAATCAGACCGTCTTCATTTAATGCAGTAAGGTTGGTATTTTAGTCACCATATGCTCTCTTTGTTCCATCAAAAGTATAATTATCATAAAAATTCATGTAATTCAGCATGTCTTCTATTCTCAGATTGTAATTTATGGTATCAGTCTCTAATATTCCCCCTCCCCTGTTAGCCTTCATTACGTGCCTAGACTTGTCATACCCCAGTTCAATTAATGCTTTTCTCTCTTCATGTGTGAGATTAAAGTACTTTTTCTTTGGTAGTTTCTGTAGCACTTTTCTATTGTCTGTTTCACATTTTGCTTTGAATGCGGCTAGCATTTGGTGTAAGGGAGGGCAATAGCTGCTGGGTCTCTTTATCATCTCATCGATGGGTTTATTTTCACAATTCTTAGCCTTGCCATGCCATGGAATTCTACTTTTTAACTGAGTTTTCTCACACAACTCTTGAAGTCTATAAGTACCTGGGCCATTCACTTCTGCAATTGGGTACAAAGGTAAGCCGTTTAGAAAATACCCTTCTTTCATTGTCAGACAGTTCTTTTTTGGAGTAGTTCCAAATTAGTGGATAAGTTAGTAATGTGGCTGATTCCTCCATCTGACCCTGCGACCTGGGCTGTAGTTGTGATTGCTCGGGTACCTCATTTCCCTCACCCCGGTCCACTGTTCAGTCCTCCTGTTGCCTTGGGGGTTTTTGGTGGGAGTTTGAGAGGGATGAAATTCCTCTTGTGCCCTCTGGAACCTTGGTGGATTGTAGTAGTATTTGTCGTTGTGGCTCTGGTAAATGGGACTTTGGTAAGAGGGATCGGCCCTAGGGCTTTGGCATTGGTCTTGTTACTGGTATTGCTTCTGGCACTGGTATGGTGGTTGGTGTCTGTTCTGCTGAAAAAGTTCTTCCTGATGATGTGGGTCTTGGTAGTGGTGCTGCTGCTGTTCGTGGTAGCTGAACTGTCATTTGTCACAGTTGTCCTGTTCGTTTTGCCATTCTCCAATTAGATCCTTCTGGTGATTCTGGTTCATTCTGTGGCTCAGGTCTGTTCTAATCTGAATCTACCTGTTCCACACCAGGTATCTAACATGTGCTGGTGACCAGGGGTGATTGCGGTGTTGGCACTGGGGGGGGGGGCTTCCTGTTATTCTTGTGCAGCTCTCCTCTCCAGTTCTGTGTGGTGATCTCCATTGCAAAAATCCTGCTGTGGTCTGCTGCCATGGTGATAATTCTTTCTATTACCCCTGTTGTAATTCCTATAATAGTTAGTATCCTGTCTGTTGTTGGTTGTTCTGTTTCTAATTTTTTGCCTTGGTAAGCCTCTCGAGGTCCTCCTTGTCCTGCTGATCTCTTTTCATCTTAGTGATCTTATGTTCCTTTAGGGATTGCTCATATTCTTTCACTCTTTCTTTCAGAACTTCAAATTTTGCCTCAAGGTCAATGTGGTTCTCATTCTCAAAAGTTGCTTCCAGTTCTGTGATTAAAGTTGTACTTTCTTCATGTGCAGTAAAGTTGTTCTTTAGAAGTAGATGAATTAGTTTGTAGCTGGCATTTTCCAAGATATCATTCCATACCTTCTATAGTGAATCTTCCATATTTTTCCACATGGGTTTTTTGTTGAGTCTAAAACCCCTAGGCAACCTTTTCTTATCCAAGTTTTATTGCAAGTAAATATGCTCCCAATAAAGCCCTTTCATGCATTTTAGCTGCTTCTCTAGTTTTGAGAAAGTCTCGGAATTTTCATTACGTGGGTCATTTCTTCCTTTGCCCCTGTTAATATCGGCATGAATCTGATTTGTTTTAGTTTCATCATAGGATGGTAATGGAGAGAAACACTCGGGTCCAAAAAGTCCTGCAGTGCACTACTGAAACAAACAGTCTCCATGGTGTCCCTTGAAGTCTCGCAAACCCAGTACATCAATATACTGGGTCCAAAAACAAATCATGGCAAAACTTCTCTATGTGGAAGATCTAAGATTCCCTAGAGTTCAGGCACATAATAAAAAACATACTGTGAATATCCAAACTAATAACAGTTGGTAGAAATACTTGCTTTAAAAACTTTCCAAAGTATAAATCCAATAATGAAAGTAGGGAAGCATAGGCTAGTGCAGGTCAAATCATCTTTATTAAAAACACACAAACAAGTGATCCAGAGTTGAAAAAAAACAGAATAAAGTGTAGAAATTCACCATTCCATTTATCATCATCATCATCATCAGCCCCCCTTTTCCCATTTTCTACATGGGGTGGGGATATCATGTTTACTGTCTCCATCTCTCTCGATTCAGTGCCACACTCCTGCCTTTTTCAACACTCATGCCTGTCACAGCTATTCTTTCACACAGTCTATCCACCTCTTCATTGAACATCCTTGTTTCCTCTTAACTCCTTCCTGTCTATCCCAAATCTTCTTCACCAGATTGTCTTCTACTTTTCTGCACATGTGTCAGAACCACCATAATCTCTTCTCGATATTTTCTGCAATTGGAGCCACTTTGGCTTCTGCTGTTATATCTTCATTTCTTTGTCTGTCCCACAGTGTGCATCCTACCACCCTTCTCAAGCACTTAATTTCTATCACCTTTAGCTTCTTTATCTGCTCTGCCTTTACTGCCCAGGTTTCTGTACCATACAGTAGTACTGGTCACACCATTGTTTTGTACACCTTACTTTTCAACTTCTTTGGCATTCTTCTGTCAGAGACTACACCTGAGACTCCATGCCAGTTGGCTGTAGCCCCTCTGATTCTAGCTTTGACCTCTTCATTCAGACTTCCCCTCTCCTCAACTATCCCTCCCAGATATTTGAAGATATTTACCTGTTACACTATCTTCCCTTCTGTATCAATTCTTAGCTTCTTATGATTTCCCAAATTTGCTGACACTACCACTGTCTTATCTGTACTTAGTTTCATCCCATGTGCCATCAGTTTTGCATTCCATTCCTGCATCCTTTGTTGAAGTTGTTGTTAGAGTCTGCCTGTAATGCTATATTGTCTGCATACAGTAACTTTGTTGATCTGTCCCCTCCAACCTGTTTGCTAATGTAGTCCATCACCAGTATGAACAGAAGTGGGCTCAGAGCTGAACCCTGGTATACACCCACTCCCACTGGGAACCCCTCTGTCTGTACATGAGCCATTGGGTCCTTGTACATAGCCTGCACTAATTCTACCAATGCTTCTGGGACTTTGAACCACTACAGTACTGCCAAGATCAGCTTTTTTGGGACCTTGTCATATGCTTTCTCCAAGTCTAGGAATGCCCAGTTGGACTCCCTCCTCATCTCTAGCTTCTTCTCATCTATATGTCTCACTGCAAACATTGGGTCAGTTGTGCTGCATCCTGATCTCAATCCAAACCGTTCATCTCCCATCTTACATTCTACTACTCTGCATATCCATTTATCAATCACTCTCTCCAGAACTTTCATGCAATGTGATAGGAGTTTGATGCCTCCATACTGACCACAGTTGTGACTGTCTCCTTTGTCTCACCATTCCATTTATATAACTATTTAAAAGCATGGGAGTGTCTTGCTAGCATAGCTGTGTTGTAAAAGACAATTAGCATGTTTACTTCCTAAATACTCCTTCCCCCATACACCAGTGTGATATTCGACACAGTCCTGCCCTACTTCAAGCTCTGTGAATCCAAGATATATTAACCTAAACTAAACTAAAAGTTAAACTAAAAATTACACATTAGTAATTTCTAAAACTTCCTGAAAGCATTTCATTGTAGTATCAAAAAAGAAAAAGTTAACATAAATCTTCAAAATTCCATAAAAATCTTTTCTACCATCATTCAGAAGCATTTTAACAAAATTCCATAAAAATATTTTCTACCAGCATTCAGAAGCATTTTAACATAGATCGTTTTCGTCTATTAGAACTTCCTCAGATTTCTGTGTCAAGTGGGAAAAGCAATTAAAAATTAAATAACAATGCATAACAATATATAGTATTTAAGAACATATAGTACAAAAAACAAATCCTAAAAAAAACCTATCACACTCTTGAGAATATCTGTGCATATGTCTATTCATATCAAATGATAAAGCTATTAAAGAATTTTAAAATAAAATACACTCAGAAATATATCAATATATATGAAAAGTGGAGTACCACAGGATTCAGTCCTGGGTCCTCTCCTGTTTGGTGTCTACTTTTCTGAAGTACTAGCTAACACAGAAGGTCTTTGGCTAATGAAGTTCACAGATGATTTCAAACTAGGAGTCATAATCGAAACTCCTAATGATGTGGACATTCTACAAAAGGGGCTCACTGAGGCATATGCCTGGTGTCATAGCCATGGCCTCAAGCTCAATGGCAAAAAGTGCATTGTCATCCCCTTTGGTAAAAACTCTGTACCCATGAACTACCATATAGGCGGTAGTCTACTTAACATCGAAAGTATGATAAGAGACCTTGGGACACAGGTGGACAGTAGTCTCTCCTTTGGTAATCACATTGCTACAGTAGTCAGGAAATCCTTCTGCATGGCACACCTCATCACAAAAGGTTTCTCATCCAGGAAAAAAAGATGTCACTTTTCCCCTCTACTCATCACTCATTAGACCCATTATAGAGTACAACACCCTTTTTGGTATGTACCTCACAAGACATCTACAACAACTGGAAAGGCCGCAGAAATACCTCACAAAGAGGATTACTGGCCTCAAACAGATGCCCTATGCAGACCATCTCAAAAAACTCCAGCTTTACTCCACTGCATATCACCTACTCAGAGGTGATCTCTGCCTAACATACAAAGCTATGTCAAACCCAGAGCTGCTGACATGCTCCACTTAAAGATATCCCAATCCCTCTGAGCTACACACTCTAGGGACCTAAACCTTGTCACCACAATAAACAGAATATGCTAGAGGGATATATTCTTGTCCCAGAGACTTCCCATACTCTGGAACAAACTACCTATCTATATCAAACAAAGCTCCTCATTAGCACTCTTCAAGAAAAATCTTGATTGGATGGGAAATAGGAAATTCACCCCAGGGATCACTTCTGTGGCTGTGCTCAACAGGGGTACAGGAAAATAATTTTCTTGGATGGTGAAAGCCAGGGTACCTTTTTTTGGCTAGGCTTACATAGGCCCTAGGGCCAATAGCCTAGTACCTACCTTTGAACCTATGAACCTGTCCAACTGACAGTTTTTTCTCTTATCCCCCATGCCTATTCCACACTGGGTCAACCCACTCCGTTCTCTCTCACTACACTCTAGCTCACTCTGCTCCTCTATCCTCCCCCATTCCCACCCACCCCCACCTTCATTACATTTATACTCTCTTAGCTATACCTTTCTCTCCCCCTAAACCAATTATCCTATCCAAGCAGTCTACCAATCATCCTCTCTCAGTAAGCATCCTGCCTTCTACTATCTCCACTCTCACCTCATTCTCCTCCCCCCCTTGTACCACAACTTACTTTCCCCTCCCCTCTTTTATCCATCTGCCTAACCTTTATCTCATTTCTGACTAATCTAATGTTAATATCCTTCCTTATCTCCAGTCTGCTTTACTTGAACCACATTTTCCTTCTTTAAACACTTCTCTCCCTCCTTAATGCACTTCTTATCTCTCATCTGACTCTCTCTGAATAATCTGACATTAATAGTCTCCCTTATCTCGGGTTACTTTTTACCTGAACCAAATATTACCTGCTGTACACACTTTCACTCCTTCCTTAACACACCTCCTATCTCTCATCATGTTACATTCTATTCTTACGGCCTCCCTCCTCCTCTTATTCTCAATATCAACTTCATACCACATTCCACTAAACTACCAATCTCCACCCCCTTCTCTCCGCATCACTCACATCACCTATCCTCTCCATCACCTACAGCTTATCTTCCCATCCCTCTTTCACAGCACACCTTCTGACCATTACAAGGCTTACATATTTCCTAACACATCTCTTACCTCAACACTAAAATCAAAACGTACCTCTACTTCAAATCTCCTTATATATGTCATTACTTTCCTAAATTTACTTCTCCAAGATGGGGATATCCACTCCAACCCAGGACCACTTGCTCCTACCCCCTCAAAAACACTTCTAATACCTCTCCTTTTTTTAATTCACTTCTTCAAGATGGGGATATCCACCCCAACCCAGGACCACTTGCTCATACCCCCTCTCAAAAACACCTCTAATACTGTTCCCCTCAATCCTCACTCCATCTCCCAGAACATTGCAAATCTTGTCCTGGAATATCCAAACCTAGTAAATAAAATCACAGAACTACATTCCCAGATAGCTAACACTTTCCCCCATATCTTAGCTCTATCTGAAACATGGTTGAAACCCCACATCACTGGCATTGAAATATTACCTCCTGGCTTCAACATCTTCCACTTAGATAGAACCAATAGGATGGGTGGAGGTGTTGCCATCCTCTACTCTGAACTTCTTAATCTCTGTCCACTGTCCCTTTCTATACCTATCTTTGAGCCAACTGAACTCCTCATTGCAAATTGTCACTTAAACCCACATAAAAAATTGCTATCACCTCTATCTACATACTTCTTGGGAATAATATTCCTATCCTCAAAAACATTCTCTCCTGGCTTGCTCAAAATATTCCATTTGAAACCATCATCCTTGGTGATGTTAACATTGATTGGACTAAACTCTCAACTACATCCCCTACTACTCAATGGCTTCCATCAAATCATATACTCTCATACCTGGCCTAGCACAAATGCCACTCCTGGACCTATCCTTGACTGGATTCTTACCTCTGATCCCAAACTCCATCATAACCTTAGCACACTCCCTAACTCTTAGTGACCACTCCCCTACCATTATTAAAAGATTCTCCAAACATACTCCCAAAGGCCACCTCTATAGAAATTGTTGCAGACTCACCCATTTCAATCCACATATTTTTAACTCTTTACTGTCTAAAATGAAATAGTCCTTCCTTCAACACCTTCCACTAAATGAAGCAGTAGGATATTTCAATAAGATATTCCTTGACATACTCAACTCCTTGACACCCATTAGAAAAATCAGAATTAAATCCAACTCTGCCCCTGGCTCACAAAACATACTCACTCCATAATGCATCGATGTGACAGTGTCTGGGAATCTTGGGTTAAAAGTAAGTCTCAAACTCTACTTCTAAGATACAAAGAGCTTAGGAATTTGTCCAAAAAACTTGTCAACAATGATAAGTGAAATTTCTTCACTTCAAACCAAAATAGCCCACATAAAAACCCTAAAAAAATTCTGATCTTTAATTAACCAGCTTCTCTATCCTGGCAATCCCTCTACTCCCAACCCCCTTCCCACATCATACAGCTACTAAAACCACCACCTTCCTTAACAACTATTTCATAGAAACAATCCAAAAACTTACTAAAAATGTTAATACTCCCCGCTCCCCTCCTTCATCTCCGAAAGCACCTCCTTTCAGTACCTTCTCCTTCAAACCTGTTCCTATTTCCTTCATCAAATCTCTTCTTGTCAAACTTAAACCCAGTTTCTCTTCCACTGATAAACTACCTTCCTACTTTCTTAAAATAGCTGCTGAATCCATTGCCTGCCCTGTCTCCATACTTATTAATCTGTCCATAACAGAAGCCTGTGTTCCAGATATTTGGAAATCTTTCTATACAATCCCTCATCACAAATGTGGAAATTCTACTGACCCTTCTATCCTGCTTGCTATCCTGTCCCCCATCTCCAAAATTCTGGAAAAATGTATTCACACCCAATTACTCAAACACCTGCTTGATAGTAACCTACTAATCCCCACCCAACATGGCTTTAGACCCCACCAAAGCACCTCCACAACACTTCTTTCCTTCACCCAAACAGTAGCAGAAGCCCTGAACAACAACTTGTTAGTCTCCTGTTAATTCTTTGATCTCTCTAAGGCCTTTGACACTGTTTCTCACTCTAAGCTGCTAACTAGACTCTCCAACCTCCATCTCTCTAGCTCCTCTACTAACTGGTTCTCAGGTTACTTCTCCAACAGGTAACAATCCATTCGCTGGCAAACTGTTTTCTCTCCCTTCCTTACAGTCAGCACTGGTGTTCCACAAGGATCTATTCTAGGCCCCTTTTGTTCAATATTTTTACTGACAGTCTTCATGCTGTCTGTCATAACTCTACACTCCTACAATATGCAGATGACTCTACACTGATCTCCACTGCCCCTAATACCTCTGATCTCTTACACAAAACACCGTTTCTTCTGTTGAAACATGGCTCTCTGATAATCAACTTGTACTTAACCCTAAAAAAGCTAAATTTCTTCTCTTTACTCCCAGATCATTGGCACACCTTTAATCCTCCCTTTCCATCATCTCTTTAAACAATATCATCATTATACCTGAACCCCACACAAAACTACTTGGTGTCATTATTGATGATGAACTGAAATATGATATGCACATTCAACAGTTCATTAAAAAAAATCTGAAACTAGGTCTTCTCTATTACAATCTGAAATTCCTAACTCCTTCCTCTAAACTCTCCCTAGCTCAATCTCTTCTGTTACCCTGCCTATTGTATGCAGCCCCTATCTTCACTAACATTCAATCTACACTACTATCCAAACTTGAACAAGCTTACAATAAAATTCCCAGATTTGTTACTAATCTACCCTTCAAGTCCCATCACTGTCTTGCCCTTAAAGTACTACACTGGCACAAATTCCCCAACCTACTACTCCTTCAGCAACTACATATTACCCACTCTACCTGAAGAACATTTCTTCATGTCCCTCTGTCTCTAATCTTATATCCTATTACTGCCCCCGCCGCCTACTACATACTTCCAACAAACTCCTCCTTGACATCTACAAACCCAACAAAAATATTGTCCCTTTACAAATACTCAATAGCTCATGCCTGGAACACACCTTCCCTCAGTTTAAGAAGCATCTCCCAAAGGCACCTGTTTAAACACAAACTTAAAGAATACCTACAAACTATCTGGTCCTGTCCATGTTAAATCCCTGTATGCTAACTATTGCCAGTTACACATCTGTTACACCTTTTTCCATCTATCACCTCTATTTTCTTACTTTTCTCTTTGTCCTACCTCATATAGCTTGTATCCATAATCTCTACTATGTTGTCAACCCATCTTTCTCTTACCAAATACTAGTAATATACCTCAAATATTCTATGTCATACATTATCCTATTCTTTGCATACACTATTCCTTGTTTCCTGAATGTAATGGCATGATTTGTTTTCATTATAGCTCACGTCTTTGTGTAACATTTGATTTGCTGTTCATGTTTTTTACTTTAAATATTTGTGTATTATTAGCTGGTGTATTTGACCTTTTGTTCATGTTGTTATAGTTTAAAATTTTGTATTATTACCTGGAGCTTTTCACCTCAGGTCTCCACTGAAAATGGGCCCCTGGCTCAGTTGGACTAACCCAGTTAACAAATGTCAAATAAAATTAAAAAAAAAAAGAAATAAAATGTGTAAACAGGACCCCGTTTAAAATGTATGAATGTTGCAATATTGAAGCCAATATAAACATGTAGTATATCTGCCCCTAATACTCAAAATGTGTCTACTTAAGGTCAAACACTGTGCATTAAAAAGTTAGAACCAAAAAGGCTAAACTGTCATGAAAATCATGCATGTGCTTTACGGAATCTAGCTTTGCTGTTTGTAAAGTTAATAGTTAATATAATTGTTAATAACTGCAAATAAATAAAGTTCACACCTTCGGTCTTGTAAACAATGGGGCAACTTTCTTAGCTCTAGTATACTTTTCAGTGAACAATAATAGTTTACTCCAAGCTTTCTAAAACAGCTTAGCTTTAGTTGCCACGTAAGTTCTTGTTTTTCTAAAGTATTTGGGATGCTGCCCTCAAGTTGAGTGAGGTCTATGTGATAAAGTATTTGAAATTTAAACCCAGAGTATCTTCTGTGGAGTTGAAGGTGTCTGGCGAAGGCATTGTTTCTACACTTAGACTGGATCTCTGATAGATGACCAAAATCCTTTGTTTCAGTTTATTAATAGTCTTTCCCACATAAAATATATCACATCCATTGCAACTAGCCCTGTAAACAACTTGTGTAGAGTTGCAGTCTCCACTTGCATTAGTTTTAATAAGTTTCTTTAAATATGAGTAGTAAAAGGAGTCTCCCACTTGAATGTAGGTGCAAAATGAACAGTTTGTTTCACACAACCTGTTATTAGTGTGGATATTCACAGTATGTTTTTTATTATGTGCCTGAACGCTAGGGAATCTTAGATCTTCCACACAGAGAAGTTTCTTCATTATTTGATTAGCTGCAGATAACTACAGATTACAAAATCTTTTATATATGTTTGGGAAAAAAATGGAATGAAGTAGCATGAGCAGTTTACAAAGAGTTCAACTCTTGAAATTGTCAAGGCAGGAATACTTCAAGATTTCTTAGTGGTTCTCGTGAATGTTGTTCACCCGAATGTGCTCTGTTCCTTCCTGTGCATACGTACCCACATCTGTAGTTGATAAATATGAGAAAATTTCCAGACACGCACATGTAAATTGGTCATGGAGTACTTATATGAAAAAAACAAAGAATATGAAATATAAAGTGTTACAAGCATTCGTCAATGCCAGATGTTGACCTGAACTGCTGCAGTAGTGGCTAAAAGTGTGGTCAACATAATGAGAAGGAAGGAGGCAGCTGGCAAGTACATTTTAAGATGATATTCCTTTACTGCATTCAAAATGTTATGCCACACAAGGTTTGTAAGAGTCAGACAACATATTTTTTACAATGTACCCCATTTCTTAACACTGTTAGTTATGTGTAGCATTGATTCTGTTGATTGGGAAAGATGGGCACTGCAAATTGCATCATTTTGCTGGCTACAGTCCTTTAACTGTGACACTTCAGCCCCAGTGCAAACAACCAATAAGCATGGACAGATTACTCAATTCATTATGCAGTGTTCACTCGGTCACAAAATACTAGCTGACCCTTTACAGGTTTTATCTTTTAAATAAAGGTCTAAACATTTCACGAGAGGTATAACAAAGAAATATGTAAAGGAAACTTAGAAATGATAGCATGCTCATTCCATTTCACTTCTCTTGTGAACATATACTTGTTGGTTTATTCTGTTAACTGCGTGTTCCCAATTAAGCAAAATGTGCTCTTTTGTAAAACTTAACATAAACAGTAGATGTTCTAAGAGATCACTGCTGCAATAGCCTAAGCTATGTGGGTTGTATCCTGCCAAGGCTATGACCAAGAAGCCAGGTTAAGGCACCTTCCGTGCACTTGGAACTGCTGGCAGTTCAAGCAAAGCCACATAAAACAGGAAGTTAGAGCACCCAAAGCTTCAGAGGTTTCTTGTCTTCAGAAGGGAGGCTACAGCCCTGAAAAATGCTTGGAAAAGTAAAGCAAACTATACAAACAAGGTTACATACAAATAATTCGGCTATATATAAACAATAAAACCAAGGGAACTGGAGGAAGGTGACTGCTACTGCAACAGTAATATATTAGAATATCTACTATCACGGTATGTTTTCAACAACTGCACTATATTCAACATTAGATCACTGTTGTCATAGCCAACACCATACAGATCAATTCATGTGACATAGAAGAATAGGTAGGAGGAAGCTTCAGTCAAGAGCCCTTAGAGAATAGTCATACTAAAAGCAGTTTTGGACCTGGAAAATCAATTTAATTTATATTGCTTTGAGTAGTATATAAGGAGGACTGAAATACTGTCTCTAGAATACTTTGAGTCCACTCCTTTCTGAAAAGCTACAAAAGAAGCCAAGGCCCTTGTACAGAGAACCCTAAACCTGCTTGTAAGTGATTTGTATTAATGGGATTAACAAGAGAACCATCTGGGAATTGTCTGCATTGATGCTCTATCCTTTTTATTCATATTTTCAAGGAAATGGATAGCTGATCAGCCTTCCTAAAGAAATTTGAATTATCCAAGTCATATGGACATCCTGGATAAAAAAATAATTGCCTCAAATGTTTACATTCTGGAAAGAATAAAGAAAGATGAAAAGATTGGCTTAAGGTACACTCTGAATGAGTAAAGACAAATATTATTTAAAGAAATACTGTCCTTGTGGAAAAAGAAGTAGAATAGACTCACCATAAGAACTTATAAGTCACAGATACTTCTTGCAGAAGTCAGGGCAATGAGAATAACAGTCGTCAAAGTTAAGAACCTCATACAGCCTGATGTTAGTGTTTCAAACAGAAAGTTAAGATCCCAAGGAGGAGCCATCTGTTTTCGGGATGCATGAAAATATAAAACCTCTTTCAAATACTGCTTGGCCTGAGGACAGGAAGAAAAGGATAGATATGTGGGCAGTCAAGCATAAATTGTCACCAGATAAATCCTGATAAAGTAGTGAAAGGCCAGAGGATAATAACTCATACAAATAAATGAGAACCAGAGGCAACTGGGCCTTAAAGTGGACCTAGCTCTTAGTATTGCAACAACTAGAAAATCTTTTCCACACACATGATTTCCTAGTAGCAGATTTTTAGCCTCCTTTACACTGATTGCATGTCCTGCAAAAGAAGATCCCTAAATGGCATCAAAACTCTAACATCCAGTCAGTCCAATGAAGTGTATTGAGGATGGGTTATAGCAAACAACACGTGTGTTATGTGAGTAAATCCTGTCTGTGAGGAAAATATGTGGTAATTGCTCCTGACCATTATCTTAAGGGAGAACCACAGTATCTATGCATAGCTCCTCTGGATCTATAGAAGGGTCCTGTTAACAGTGAAAAGGACTGATAAAAACAGAGTAACATCCCTGATGACTGGAATGAGAACATTTATCTTCCAGGCTTAAATGCATGGGATCCTGTAGCATAATGTCTAACTGTCCCTCCTGAAAAGAGGCAAAAACATCCGTCCAAGATGTTCCTATGGTTAGATCCGTTTCTGGAAGACCCTGAGAGTAGATTGCATTTGAGAAGCTGTGCCCTGGTCCTGCTCAGCTTGCCTGCTAAAACATTTTACTCTGACAGTATATATGAAATTCAAAGAGTCAAATGAGCTGAATGTTTACCTCCCAGGGAATCAAACCAAATCTGCAAATAGGGAAAGGTCTGGTGCCACTGACAGGTTATATGCCACATCACAGTGGTGTTGTCTGTAATAACTTAAAAGCTCAGGAAACACCGGTAGATTAAGACTTTTAAAGCATTGATTACTGCTAATATTTCTCTAACATGTATGTGCCTTTGTCCTGTTCAGCAGACCATACATATTCACCTGTTTTGGTGCAGCCCCCTTAAAAGTCTGAAGCAACAGATGTGACAGATTGAATTGGAGATTGAAGGGAGAAGAGAAGACCTGGATCTACAGATACTAGTCCACCTGCTACGTAACTCTCCTTTGACAAACCTCAGCACAGTGATCTGAAAGAAAAATGGTATAAGTGCTGTTTACAGACTGATCTAAGGTACCATTGAATATATTTTCATGTGAACTCTAGCTAATGGCATCATGATAAGCACAGAGGCCATGAGACTCAAAATCTTGAGAACTTTCCTGATAAAATGTTGGGGGACTGGCTGGAAAAGCTCAGGAAGAATTCTTTGTCCATTTCTGTTCTTCCAAAGGAAGAAAAGCCCTTACAGAGATGAATCCAGAAGACACTACAGAAGAAATGTTGTGACAAAGAACGAAGCATGAGTCCTGTAGGATCACCTGACATCCCAAAGGAGCTTCTTTACAGATGTTGGAGAATCTTGACAACTTTAGAGACGGTCTGCAGATATAAGGTTATTTTCCAAATATGGGAAGAAGTGAATGCCTTGAAGTGTGCAGTAGATAATCACTAGAGACAGACACTTAGCAAATACCTTTGGTGCAGTGCATGGATCAAATGGTAATATATAGTACAGATAACTAAGCCAGATACTAAAAAATCTTAAAATATCTAAATTCTTTATATAAAGGAAAGTAATAATAACCATCTTAGAACTAAGCGTTAATATCAATCCCAATTTATTTTTTTTACCTGGGGTCAGGATTTCAAACTAGCAGTGATCAAATCACCTTGAGCTGGTGTTCTTGCCACTGGGTGGCTAGACCTGCTATTACCATGAAACTGAGGACAGGAATGAGGGTTTATATTGTGGGAATTCTGGCAAAAAATGTGGAGAATGGATAGGACTACAACTAAACAAAAATGATGTATTTCTGCTTGCACCAGAAGGAGCCTGAAATAAAACCATTATCCTATTAGATATGAGGGTACCAATTTTATGATCCCAAGACAAACTTTGTTCCAAAACCAGTTGGAAACAGAAACTTAGTCTTGGTAGTCCATTCCTTCTTTCTAGGGACTCTTCCTCCTGTAAACTATTTGTACCCTTGTATGAATTCAGTACCTATCTGTCTGAAATATCTGATTTTGTCTAACAGTACTAATAATTAAAAAAAAAAAACAATTCAGAAGATTGCATGCTGTCATCTCTGACAAATCCACAATTGTTTTCTGATCTCTTTGCATCCATTGAATATGGTCCCCAGCCATTCCCCTGTTGACATGCAGGTATAGAGAAATTGGCTAGGCTCAAAATGGCCTGCAAGGGTAGCTAGCTTAGTACATATCTGTGAACCTATGAGTAGACTGTAACAGCTCTGTGAGATGTCATTAAGCCTTATAAAACCTGCAGAGGTTAATTAAAAATATGTTGTTGAATCTGTGTTTTTCTCAGTGGCATCAAAAGATCTGACCTTGTTCTATGCAATGTACAAAAAATATGAAGCTTATAAATGCATTCTTCTGTGAAGTATGAGTTATACACATGTGAATGGTGTAGTAGATGTGAAACAGGAATTGTAACTGCTCTGTCATATATAATATATACTTTACTCATTAAAAATATATTACACTGCATTTTTCATAAACCCGTCTATTTGCAAATGAAGCTTTCTTATTAAATACAGGTTATATTGCTTTGATAAGCAGAAGTCCACTTGTGTAAAATGAGAGCCGCACTGTTTATGAAAAGTAGCTTCAGCCCTTTCTAGATTCTACTGTAACTTCTCAAAAGCTAAACATGCATTTTTGAATTTCCATGCAGTCGTAAATCAGACTGAAAATGAAGTAACAATTAGCTTGCAAAAGAGTTTATTCAGTGTATTTCACTGTAATGTATGAATTACATGGTGCTTCTGTACTTGAGTGTGTTATGACTTTAATTGCAATGTCTGCCTTGTACCTTCAGTTATGGTTAAAGAGAGACCCTGTTGTAGCCCACGTACCAGCCATCGGGGCTCTCAATGTGTAGCATTTTGTGGACACTTAAATGTAACTAAAATACAGGAAGCACATACATAAGCAGTACAGAGAAACTAAAAGCATAACAGAGAGCATGCCTCACATTGTCTTAAAGGAAAACCCTGCCCTGTCCTATAATTTAACTCAATACTTAGGTTTTCTTTCTCCATGAAATATGGTTCCAGTATTGTGTAGGTACCAGAAACCTGCTTGTACTTTTTAAAACATTTTTTTCCTTGCACAGGAATCAAATGAAGGCAAAACCCATCTACTTTTTAAGCTTAAGTTCTCACATACTTTGCAGAGGAATTTGTCTCTGCCTGCATGACATATCATAGGCACAGTTAAGTCTGTAGTTTACCCTGCCAGATACTGCTGTCAATCATGGATGGGCAATTAATCCTGCTAATGTCAAGAACACAGCAGGTGATATATAAAATGACAGAAAGCAGTGGAGGAGGAGAACTTAACACTCCCCTTTCATAGCAAAGCAAAGCAATTAGATCAGTCAGGGGTTTAAATGCAGATGCCATATCTTATGACAAATTTACATAAACATCAACACAGTATTGAAATGGTATGCTTTAAATGTTGGTTATTTATATTAGTTTATATGTTAAGATAACTTAAATGTATTATCAAAGATTTCTGTGACGTTTAGAGAAAAGTCAGAAAATATTGTTTCTTGTAAAGTATCAACGCATTTACCAATGTTAAGCCTGTCTGTGTGTGTACATTTAAACACACAGGACAGAAGTGCAGAAAGATAGACAAGTGGCAACCCTATCAACTAGGTGCACTGATAATGTTGTGACATCTTCCCAGAGAGGGATACATATCTGATACACACAGATCCATGGTAAGAGATTCCCACTGACTTTGAGTCAGTCCTTATATTGTTAGAGTGTTTGAGCATTTTGTAGACCGCAAAGGAAATGTGACCATTGATGGGGGCCGTAATATACAGTTGAATGTGCTTTAACGTCCATTTACTATTTACTCTTTACTTTCTTTGCTGGAAGTAGCTAACAGCTATTTATAGCATAGAACAAGCTCCGACAGACACATAAACGAGACTCAGTCAGGGGAAACATAGAAGTAGCTCTGTTAAAGAAGGTGTTTTTAGATGACAGTGCTTCACAGACTTGCCATTCTATCTTAATGGCATGAGAAAACAACACTACTTCCTTATGTCTAGCATGACTTATATAAAGAGGACTTGAAATGTATTCTGAGAAGAAGGAATGAAAGCAAGAAAACAAGATCATGTTACCAAGGCAGGCCCCATCATCCACCATTTTGAGGGAAACATTAAAATTGTAAAAGAAGCACTTGGACTAATTTTGAGGCATTAAAATAGCTCAGAAAACAAAGATACAATGAAAAACGACATGTTTTTTGAGACCTAAGGTGGAGTTTTCCATTAAGTACATTGATAAGAGTTAAATTTTACTGTGGAATACTGGGGATTTCTTTGTCTATTTGTTTTCCATCATACTTTTCATGTGTGTAATGCACAGCTTCTTCCCACAACATAATAATATACCATTTGCATTAATGGCAGGTATTCATTGTATTGAAAAACTTGGTTCAAATGCTTTTACTGTTTTTTTCAGTGCTGGCTCTTCATAAATGGACTAAGGGGTCTGATGAAGTATCTTGTCCTACAGTGATTTGTATGGTGTGATGAAAGGGCTTACCATTTATTTTTCACATTAAATTCTATTTTCTTCTGGTTTCCTCTGGTGAATTAGTGTTTTTCTTGTGTGTGTGTGTGTGTGTGTGTGTGTGTGTGTGTGTGTGTGTGTGTGTGTGTGTGTGTGTGAAGGAAAACAGGAGTACTAAGAGCTGTGTTAAGATCTTCTATTGTTCTAGCGTGTGCAATGTTAACAAAGTATTCCTATTTTTTTTTTGCAAACTGTGAACACTGTTCTTGTTTACCCATTCTGTCCAAGTCTTTTAATGGTGGAAATCACACAGCATTATTTTGGTGTATAAAGTACAGTATGACAAAATTAAAACATAAAATCATTGAGTGTTGCTGTAACAATGCCAAACGAGTACAAAAAGCATACCTAATATTTGCATGCAACTTTGCTGTAATAATTCTTGTACATTATATCTGCAATGTCTGCTTTAATGTGGTGATCCTCCAGACACATAACCAGTTTACTATGTTTACAAATGTGACCTCATCATGTACACACTTGTGGCATACTGACAGCAAATGTAAATTTATCAACAAATCAGTGACAGTTGCAATCTGTTATAGATAATTTAGCCTAAGGGCTGCCTACAACTATACTTCACTCAGTGACAAACTATACTACATGTTACAAGTCTATTACCTGTACTGCATTTTACAGAAAGCTTATGTGTAGTAACTGTTACATTAAGTACAAAGAAATATAGTGGTGATAAATGATGAAATACAGTGAAGTGGTCACGGGGCTGTGACTATTTCCTAGACCGAATGCAGAACCTGTCACTAAAAGAGAGAATACAACACTAACACTCCCTCTTGGAAGGATCATTGCTGTGGCAGTCTTCTTTATATAATTCATTACAGCAATGTCTTTAAGACAAGTTTTGGGATAGCAGCACTGTCAACAAAAAATAACTTACCTTGAAAGCATTTTGTTAAAGCATTGATTTCTTCCTCACAGAAATCAGCTATGAAGCAATCTGGTTTCATGTTTTCATTCTATTCTTAAATATATTCTATGTCTTCTCAATATACAGTACTGTTTCGTATTTGAATAATAAATGCTGCAACTACTCCATAGCAAATATTTGGGGTGTGAAGACAGGAAAAACAGAGGTAATGAACATCATGTTGTTCTGTAAGTTGCATCCAACAATATTATTTGGTTTCTGTATATTTGCAAAAAAGTTTTTAAATCAGTTTGGTAGCAAAACAGAAAGGTTTGCTGAACTGAGTTTCCTTCATTGACAGTACTGGCACAGCAGAAAATATTGTACTTTTATGTTTGCTTTTGCCAGTTATTCACAAGTTATAAAACATTTTCCTGATTTAGTATTGCATTGCATCCTTCACAGCAGAATTTGAGTATAAAGTTTGCAATATCTTCTCTGTTATGGGAAAAATCTTCTTGATTATATAGCAGTGTCGTTTTCCATAAAAGCTCTTGATTAACAAAACTTTTGACATCTCTCATAATTTCACTGATTTTTTTTTCTTTACATCTACTTGACCTTCTATGACTCTTCTGTCAATTGTTTCTCTAATGTTGGTTAACTGAAAAGAACACTGTGACATCCCCACTCTGGGCCTGTAATCAAGGAGCCTGAATCCTTACCAATGACATTGGAGAGGGACATTCACTTGGAACAAAAATGGATACACCCAGTATTTCCAGATGCAGCTCTCTGCATCAAGCACAATTTCCCTTAACAGCACACAGGGAACACACTCAATCCAGGGTCCAGATTTCTCTATCTGTCTCCCTCCAGGTCCTTAGTAAGGCTCCCCACTGGTACAGCTTTTGAGGTGAGTCCTTAGCCAAGTGTCCAAGCCAAGTTCTCCAGCACCCTCTCTGTGAAAACACTGCTTCATGTCCTTGTTCCAAGTAGTTGCCACACACACACACACACACACACACACACACACACACACACACACACACACACACACACACACACACACGCACACACACAGAGCTGGGAAAGGCTGGCACAGATTTACTAGCTATGCACCCTTTTGCCCAGACTATAAGGTAGTTAAACTGCCACCAGACACCCCAAAGCCAGCTACTCTAAGACTCTTGTAAGGGTACCCAATTATACTGAGCGAAATTAATATTAATACAAATGGTAATGTTGACTAAACAGCCAGGCTTTCAGCAGTGGCCACATTATCCCCAATAGATATAAGTACTCTTAAAGGTTAAAATATTCTCTAAAGGACCATCCACAAAGAAAAAATTAAATATATTTAATAATAAATAAGAAAAGAATATGAAAATACTAAATATCTATTTACAATAAACACCAGAGTTTCAATCACAGGAAATATAAAAAAATAACACAGGTGGATAGGTTCACATAGTTAGAGAAAAAACAATACTTAACTGATCTCACTATATTTCATGAGTGATCTAAAGAATTATTATACACTGGTTACTTACTAGAACAAGGCAAGATGAAGTCGGTGAGAGATCCTTCTTTGTCAGATTACAAAAACAGAGTGCTCTGAGACTTCAGTCTCACCTAGTTGTTGTTGTTTTTCTTTTGGCTTTTCCTGGTTAGGGGTCGCCACAGCAGAACTCTGGTCTACTAATGATTGGCAGTCGATTTTTATGGTGCCGAGGTGCCAGCCCAACACCCAACCTTCAACGAAGGCACGCCCATTCACGCATGTCTTTCGAACACCATTCGACTGTGGGGAGGACATGCAGACTCCACACAGAAGGCGCTCCAGCTGAGAATCAAACAGGAGAACCTCTTGCTGTGAGGTGACAATGCTACCGCTGCACCACCGCGGCCTGAGTCTCACCTAGTATTAAACATTATTTTAGTGACGGATTACAGAATGACATGACATACATCTGGTCATCTGACTTCTGGTTCCTATGCTTCCCCCTTTGGCTAGAAACTGTCAAGATGTATCACATATGTGTCAATATATGCACATTAGCTCCTGGAAGTCATAAAATCATAAAATACTTCCACTCTTCCTACAGGAGCTAATAAACCATACTTCTTACAGACATTGCATCTTTGGCTTCATTCAAAACTGTGAGATAACATCTTTAGGGCCTAGGGCCAGTAATTTAATTTCTTACTATTTTTCAAAGTCCTGTGGATTGAGATTAACCTCTTCTCTTCCAGTATCCTCTGTTAAAACATATACATTTAAACAGTTGCAATAATACATATATATTTGTTTTTCTGTCCAGCAGGGCACACTGTTGGTACATTTTTAACACAAGCAGCTTTACAAATACATTTGTCAGCACTTGAATCTCTACAAATCAGTTTGATATACAAATGACATATAATTCTTTACAAAATTATAGCTAGAACTGCTGGCATATGTTACACATCCACTGCCCTACTTCTCATTGGCATAGGTGACAATACCTCATATCGTCACAAACACAACCACAAAGAAAGTTGAAATGTATTACTGTTCTTGCTACCTTTGCCATATTAACACATGTCTGGACAATATAAACCTAAATAAATAAAGTATAACTGTTGTGAAGGGACCCTGCTACATTATAACCTCATTTTGGTGTATGTACATCCAAGCACAGAATTTAAGCACTGTCATTTGTCATTATAAATACTGTTTTTAATTTTTGTCTTTTCTAATACAGTTGATATGAGCTTCTTCTAGGAATTCTCTGAAATACATAATTTGCTTACCTTGTCTGAATATGCTAGTATCACTTTTACACCAGTGTAAGACAAAGTACGGAAAATGTAGCCATAGGTCCTCAGTCTTAGGTCTCTGCCAGCACTGGCACTCATGGAAATACCCACCTGCAGATCCAAACACACACACACACACACACACACACACACACACACACACACACACACACACAGCTCCACTCCAACAGACCTACTGAAGTTAAATGCACCATGTATACTCACATAAAAGTGAATGCCTGACTGCTGTCTCCTGATTGTGTTCAGTTGTTCTTCCTAGTGTAAAATTTTATTCACCCAAGTGATTCTCAAAACAATTGTTCAGCTGAGGAGGTTGGGAGATGCAGACATTTCTAGAGGAGTGCACATGGTTAATTAGCATTAGTTACCCTTTAAGACTGCCACATTAGCATATTGCTTCACCTGTGAGACCACTGTTTGTGCTAAGATCCCCCCCCATGAGGAAAAAAACATCAGTGGTAGAGTGGTCTAAGAATTGGAAAGGCTTAGAATGGTGTGGAAACATAGAGATAATAATTCTACACTGCACTAAACCTTTCTGAATCCCACTGTCTCTCATAGACCACTATATGAAAAGGGGACAGTTAATATACGTCTCACACTGAAGACAGAAAGCTGGACATGAACAGTGAAAACAATGGAAAATAAACACACACAGAAAGGAAAACCTTCAGGCACACAAACTGAAGTAACATCCAGAGACAAAAGAGAATTTGAAAGTAACAGCTTCTGAAAATTAAGCTGTCACATGAAAGAGCTGACAGCTGTAATGTTTAACTCTATAACATTTACCTTTTTTGCAGGACTTAAACTACTTTAAGGTAACAGTCTGGGTATGTAAATTAATTCAGCTGATTATGCACCTGTAGCATCTATTTCATTGTTTCTTTCTTATATAATACACTTACCTCGGCACTCAATGCATGATTCATATGGTCTGAGAAGATAAGACATGCTGTCATTAATGTTTGTACTACATCAAAGTTCTTTGTCTGGCTGAAGAGCACACTTCATTTTCTTAAATGTCTGTTTTCTTTTTTCAGTGTTAATATTTGATTAGATCAATAGTAACAGTTGTGCAATTGTTATACATTATCAAAAGTCAACCTGTACTGGAGTGATTTCTTATAAAAGAAGCATTGCAGTAGTGACACCCTCACTGCTGTGTATTATTCTTTCTATTCCATTCTATGCATAAGTCTTCAAACGTTCTCTTTCTAATAATGAAATCATCCTTTTGTAATTACATAGTAATGTCTGCACTAGATTCATCAGTATTATTGCTATTTAAAATCACAATATTAAGTTTGAAAACTAACTCTAAATCTTTCCTTGCTCATTAGGCACAAATAGTCATCTAGCCACCTTTTCTGTTATCTTGACAGCCTGCACTCAAGGACCATTGCATACTAAAAATATAGCAAATGTTTGCAAATTTTAGATATTACTGTGTGGGACCTAGTCTAAAATTTGCAAACATTTGCTGGGACCTAGTGGAGTACTGCGGTGGTGGTGCTGCGGTAGCGTTGTCGCCTCACAGTAAGACGTTGTCTGGTTCGATTCTCAGCTAGAGCATCTTCTGTGCGGAGACATGCGTGAATGGGCGTACCTTCATTGAAGGTTGTGCGTCAGGGCTGGCAACTCGGCATGTAAAACTCTACTGCCAATCATTAGCGGACCGGAGTTCTGCTGTGGTGACCCCTAACCGGGAAAAGCCGAAAGACACAACTGTGTGGGATGGGGACCTAGTCTCTCCATCAATCACAGTCCCAACTCTTGTATAAACATTGGCCAAAGAACCACTTTTGTTATACTTGAGTTACACAATGACTGGATTTTCCTTCCTTCTATAAGGTTGCATGTAATAATCTGTATTCTCATGTTCTTCAAGTCACAGTATTCTGTTATCTACTGTATATCTTTAAAATAACATCATATACTACAAAGGAAAACAAATACTAACAGGCTGACGTAATTTATACAACTTTGTGGGAATTAGGTCCATGAATGCGTAAGTTACTTAGATTGAAAGTGATGGGATCAACATATATCATGCATCAACATGTTACTTAACATCCCAAGTGGTGGTTCTGTCTGCCCTACAGTCATTAAAATACCACCTTTAATGACAAGGCTACCTTTTCTGATGACATGTCATGCCCTCTGCTCACTTTTATCAATAATTTACCAATGTGTGGGTTTGCAAGGTGCATATCTATATGGTAACATTTTGCAGCTTATACAAGTAATATTTTAAATGTCTTTTCCACTGTAATATTGAAACATGCAGTTACCCTACCTGCTGAAGTGCATAACTGGACAGTTTTCTTTTTTGTATGCTAAATAAATGTTCTTTGTTGCATGATAGTATGGTTGTCTCTGTTTTAAAAGAAGCATAAAAAACTATTACATGTAATATTCAGAATGTACATAATCTTGCTAATTATAATAAAATGTCATCATAAATATCAAAAATGTGTCATTTTGAAAGCACTGTAAAATAAGTTAGCTATTAAAGTTTACAAAATATAATCATTTGTGCATTGTTAATCACAATATAGTAGAGGTCTATATGCATTTGAAGGTTAAATTAGAACACCAAATGTAAAGGATTAACAGTGCAGAATTGTCTGAAGCATGAATTTCTGATGATATCCATTTAAACTTAATGTTACATAAACATACAAAAGAAAAGAGTCAGAAGTCATTTCCCATGCTGTTCTGTAATCAAACCTACCTAGGTGAGCCTTGGGTAAGACACTACTAACACACCATAGGTATATTTCCAATTTCCCAAACCTGTGCATCTCTTCTGGGAACAGGAATATAACCATTCATTGAATGCTTCTTTCTTTGGCACAGAAATGTTCTAGCAGTAATGCTTGATCAATCAGGAATCAAAAATCCAACAATTATGAAAACATGTCTTTACTGGGGGCAAAACTCTCTGCATCCCCACACCATCTGCTAATTTTATATATCAACTACCAGGAGGGAGGAAAGGGCAGTGTCCCTGATCTCAAACTGAAAAAGCCAGTAGTTTACAAGCAGCTGAGTTGCTAATCACTTGCAATGATTTTTCACTTTTCAATAAAAGGACTCATTGAGGAGAGGTTTGTTTCCCACTGTGAACAAACAGTGGAAAATGGAGCTGAATATAAATTACATCTGAAGCTGTCTCTGGTGATGCAACACTATACAAAACATGCAACTGGTATCTTGGTGGCTACAAGGTTCTAATGACAATAATGTAAACAGACATCATTACAATCATGGCATCAATTAACTGTAACATTCTGAGTTATGTTAAAGCTAGCAATGTATAATATGCACCCATTTTTTAAAACATAAATGCTTCAAAGTTCCACTGGCAACTCTCATTGAAAATCATATCAAAGCAAATAAACATGAGTTGTTAGATGGTTGTGGTCTTAATATGTTCAGCAGTGTTTAAAAGTGTCAGTGAAATGTTAATTATAACAAAAAATAATATACTTCAATATAAAGTCTTCCCATTTTTAGTTAAATACATTCCGTAGACAGTGCCCCCTAAACAATTGCTCACAAATCTGTCTGCTAGGGTAATAAAGACATTTTTACTTAAAACGTGCAACAGTGAATACAGCATCACAAACATACAAACTAATGAAAGGTAAAGCAAGTTAATATCAATGTGCATAGCAAAGCATATTTTTCTGTATTTTCCATTTCTGACATCAAAGTTTTACTACTGAAGAAGGAAATGCAGTGACATGACTACATCACAAGCAACTAAACATGGTTGCGATCTTTTTATTACTACAGAGGTTTGTCTATAGGAGACAGCATGAGAATCACAAGTATGCTGTGAGCAGTTCTGAAAAACACTTGAGTAGCAAATATAGTGGTAGTTGGCATATGTAACTGAGGTAAGCTGGTTAGCCCAAGCAATGTGCGAGTGCTGATGATATTACTACTTGGTAGAAATGGTAGAACACCATGTGTTACACTCGCCTGCTTTTTTAAGATTTAAAACTTTACTTACAAAACCTTTTTTTAAAGAACATAACTCAAAAGAGGAATACAGATCTCACATAGTTACATGTTGTGTTTTTGGCAGCTGTCCCCTTTATTTACTAACCCTATTTCAGAATTGTGCAGGAGGTGCAACCCAGAACTGGAATGAACAATAAAAGAAACAAAAGACTAAATTGTGTCTTATAATTCTGTTGTTGATGTGCAAGTAAATTGTGACTTCTGTGTCTTTTGTCTCCTTGTGTTATTAATAGGTTTGTGAGTAGAAACTCATTGTCCAGATAGTTCAATAATCAGTTCAGAAGGGTTGGTAAGGTAAGATGAGGGGGCAATGTGGACTTTGTGGAGCAAGATGTTTATAACAGGTTATCATAATGTTGATTCTTTGTTCTGAGATGGCAGTCCAGGTGATGAATACCTGGTATCCATCCTGAAAAATCATGCTATCTTTACAATTTACTAAATACGGGTTGGAATGTATATGCATAGTATACCTGTGATATTTTTTAATCCAAATTAGGAAGAATCATGTACTGCAACATGATTCTTAAGACAGCATTTGTTCCAACGAGGTTTTGAGTAAACATGTATTGAAACAAAACAGTGAGTAGCACTGATGTATGCCACACCAGGAGGGTTTATACAAGAGTGCACCACTTAATCCATGGTGTTAAAATATTTTTAGCACTGGATTTTTCAAAGATCAGAGTCAGTATCTATTATATCTTCACACACTTAATGGAATAAACGGTAGCAAAGCAGCCAAAAAGATGCGTGCCCAAAATGGTCTTTCCTTATTACATCACCATTTCCATAATTAAATCCTTCGGAAAAAGAAAGGTATTGTATATGCTATATCTTTTTATATAACCGAGAAATACACAATTATAAAATGTGCACCTTGTTGTGAGGTATATTTCAGTATGGAATTTTGGTGTACAAATTTCTAGCTACAGCCATGTTGCCAGGGACAATTTTGTTTACAGTTTCAGTTACTGTAAGTATATATTACCAGCAGTAAGCAATGTTGTGGCAGCATGTATTTTTCATTATTTTACTTTTAGAGATGGGGTGTTGTACATTCTCACCAAAATTAGTTTAACTGTGTAGAAGTCTGCTGAAGGGAAAGTCAGTTGCAGTGCAGTTAGACGATGGTGCACAGTGTTGTACTGAAGATTAATGCTGTGCCAAAAGAAACAAGAGGGAAATATGGCGGATGAGGGAGGAGCACATACTGAAGTTCTAAAAGAATAACTTCTGTATGTTAATGCAAATTATATTATAATAAATGATACGGGGAATGATATACTGACTGTTCTTTTAGCAGTCATCACCTTCTTAAACCACATCTAGCCATACATTTAGTGTTCTTAGATACAGATCATATATTTATATTACATTTGCTTTACACAGTAATAAACATTGGCGTGTTGGTGATCTCCAAGTGTTTATTTTTTTAAATAATACTGGTAATTCTGATGTACTGAATTAAGTATGCAAAGTTTGTTTAGCTATAATTGTAAGGAAGTGACATTTTCACTATAACTGTTATTTCAGTAAGTCAATAAGACAGAAATAGTTGACAAAAGTTATCAAAGTCATTACCTGTTTTCTTCTGTTTTGCATATTTCTTTTTTCTTGGCACCTGCCAAATCAGAACTTTTCACTCAACAATTACATAGTACCACAGAATGGAATGGAATGACAGTTGGCCCCTTGTATAACTTGGTGTTGCAAGTGAATTCTTGTCTTTAGATTTGGCCAGAAAGCTATGTAAAGGAAAAAAAAATAAAGAAGACAGCAAAAATATGACATGGACAGTTTGTCAGGTTTTTAATTCACCTACTAGTTACCACTAAACAGAGAGATCCATGTGGTTCTCCATGATGTCAGTGTGTGTATCCAAAAAATGTATGTCATATAGCCAGCTACGTGTCTATATCTACATCTATATTTACATGTGCTTCTGTCTATAGAGCTACACCCTTATGGTATATATATATATGAGAGAGTATTAATCTAACAAACATTAAAATTACATCATGTCAAATATTGTCAAACAACATGAAATATCGTAATGTAGTATTATCGGCCAAATAAAGTTGAAAGTGGAAATATCAAACAAATTATATAGTACTTTGATGTTAATGCATTATTTTGTATTACTACATTCAACACAACTAAGTTTTTGCAGTACTCTATAACCAGCACATGACACTAAGCAAAACTGGTAGTGTAAGTCTTGCATACATAAATATGAAACCTGTAGAAAAATGTCCATGGCATGAGTTAGTGCGACATTCCATAACAATGCGGACATTTGTTTGCCACTTGCCACTCACTATCAGTCACATTCTCAGCTGTGTCTAATACAAAACATATGAAAAACTACCTTCAAGTCAAATTTTGTAAGTTTAGAAGATTTTTGAGCATTAGTCAATTATATCTGAATAACTTACTTTGCAATATAATTCTTCTGGTGTACTCTCTTAGACAGTATGCCGTACCACTTCATGTGTTTTTGAATGTGGGAGTAGGAAGAAGGTGAGACAAATGAAATATGATGTGATTGCTTGGCACTGCAAAGTGCTTGTTTTATATGAATTATTTTGCAACAGTAGTGATTTACGTGTGCATAAAACATGTAAGCAAGCAATATGTAGATGCTTGTGGTTAATTATGTGTCAATTCAGACTTTATCATATGAAAATGCTTATATAATTTGGACTGACATGTACTGTGTGGCAGAGGATGGTTCATACATTGTTACTGTTACAATTATTGTTTCAGGAACAATTACACAGTAAAGCAATTTTACATGCTTACCAGTCCATAGATTTTGCAGTATACACTCAACGTATTAAAGCACAGTATACACATCTATAAATTGCAACAATAGCTATGTAAATGGATAAGTGGTAACACTTTTTAAGAATAGTTCACATGCAGGCTGTGCTAAGCCAATGTGGATAAGCTATTACACACAATGAAATAGACATTTTCTAAACAGTTGACAAATTATATTTTTTTCCTTTTTTTAATGCTTATTATTATATATATATATATATATATATATATATATATATATATATATATATATAAGCTGCTGATATGACATCTGTTTCTTGTCTTTTACTAGAAGAGTGTACATTATCTATACCATTACAGATCCACTGTAGGTAGTGTTTCTTGTTAGAAAATAAGGTGTTTCACACATTCAATGTCATGGTGTCCTAATCTGACCTTTTAGAATATGACATATGATCTTTACATTCATTGATACTTTTTCTTTATACCTTGTTTGTCACAAATGCACATGGGCAGTTTTTCTCCTGAAAGCACTTTCCCTGCTCCTTTTGAATAATCATGACAGATCTCAAATCGGAAGTGTTCTTACACGTGTGTGCCATCCCTCAACCATGTTCTGTGTTTTTTGGAAGCCTTTGACAAAAGGATCAGCTATTCCCCAGGGTGTATGAGGAAACACTGGTGGAAATAAAACTGAACAGCTTGTTCTTGTATTAAAGTTCCTTAATCAGCCTAAAACATATGTGCCTTCAATATACTTTAGAAAAGGTATCTCATAATGTGTGCAGCTTTCTAAATGTTATGCATACTTCATTGCTTTATGTGCCATATCTACTGGCAACACCAAGATTCTGGAACTTCCACTAGTTCCAAAACATTTGACGAACAGCCTTGGATCACTGCATCACCGATATTAGTAGAAATACTTTTAATGTCTGCAGATTCATAATCACATATGTATCAAGGTTTCGGCATTATAACATTCTCTTCACACGTCTAGAACTGCATTCCCCACAAGATTATATGCTTTCAGGAACTTAGATTGAATTAAGTGAACTCCATCCTTCTGCGTTATTCAATCAGCAATGTGACTGTATGTATGCATTGATTAGAGATGGCAGTATGGTTCACTTTTACTAAGGTAGATGCAGTCTGCTATCCACAAGGAACATGAACACAGATATTTGATATTAAATATAGTAGACATAATGGCACATGCCTATTGATGCTGAGGGAACCACTATTGATTCTGGAGATCCATACACCCTCTGATAATGTCCACATGTTGGGATTTAACAATTCAAGTTGCACTGGCATTTTACAAGCACTACTTGTTTTTCTTCTGACATGTCTAACACCAGTAGCTAAAGTTTTTCTGCTGGGTAAAATGTATGCCACATCTGAAATATCACCTTCCCTATAGTACGCTACAACAAAGGATGGAAGGTCTCTACATAACTCTTTTTTCCTGATGGCAACTAGTGTTTTTGTATTTTTCATTATCCTTTGCATCTGCAGAGCAGTGATGGCACATTGTTTTACACAGTCTCTCTCCATGCTGTCCTGCAGTCTTTACAGCATGACCTCTACATTTACTGATCAACTTCTGTTGGCGAGCTCAGCTCTTACTACTTTGTCTCTTCCTTTTGAAAACATTCAGGCAACTGCCTACACTCAAGAGCCTTACCTTTTTGACTTTGTACAAATGTATGTTTCACCAACAATTCCAGAAGCACAGCTATCTTGACTGACACCATCCTGTGTTGCAGTTTGCTCATCTGACTCCATTACAGTCAGTATTATAACTATCAGCTTCACTGGTGTGATGTCTGCATGAAATATAGGAAGTAGAGCAGTGGATTTCAAAACTCACATGGATATCATATACATGAATACATCACTTGGACAGTTACCATCTGTTCACGTGAGTGAGCTACTTCCCATACTTGCAGTATTAAACCAATTAAAATTCATCTTCCGTATTTACATTATATTCACGCTATTGAAGGCAACGATGCCGTACTGTACATCATATACATGCAGTCTGACATCTGAATGCTGGGGTAGTATAATTTACCAGATACAGTAGTGAGTTCAGAAAATGTCTACCCCTGTAAGTAAACAGCTGAACACATTTAACATCAACATACTACGTAGCCTGTAAACTAGCAATGTTAACACTTTTCTGACTTTGGTATTTTGTCTTACTGTCAATACAATGCCAGATATTTAATACTATACCCATTTTATATGTATACGATAGGGCAGTATTCATAATCTCAGCCTATGCCCCACAGCAGGGTTGTGATAGTGAGAAAAGAGTGCATTCAGACAGTAGTTGCAGGACCTATTAGATAAAGCAGGACAATATGAATTGGTGTTTATAATTGGTGACTTGAATGCACATTTCAGGGCAGACAGAACAGGGTTCATGTGGGTGGGGCAACAAGAATTCTTCTAGACTTCTGTCTGGGAAATGGCTTGATAGTAGCCAACACATGGTTCAGAACAAGACTCAGTCATAAGATCACATACAAGAGTAGTCAACATGCAACTCAGGTAGAGTTCCCCCTAGTAAGGAAAAGGCACTGAGGTAGAATCCATGATTGCAAAGTCATCCCCAGTGAAACAGTTGGCCCACAGCATAAACCACTAGTTGCCACAGTCAACTGCAAGCAGTGGTCAGAGAAGGCTCTAAGGTAAACAGAGACCAGGCTGAAGACCTTGAAGTTGACTGGAGAGAAAGTACAACAGTTCAAGGAATTACTTAGGGCTCTAGCACCTGAAGAAGAGGAGGAAATAGGTGGAGTTGAACAATGGCAGTGCCTAAAAACAGCATGTGTTAGGACTACAGAAAAGATATGTTGCTGAGCCAGGTATGGAAATAAGATACATAAGGAAAGCTGGTGGTGGAATCCAGAAGTCCAGGAAGTCATCAAAAGAAAGAAGGGGTGCAGGAAGAAGTGGGAGATAGAAAAGACTGACCAGGCTAAGAAGGACTACTGGTTGGCTAATAAAGAAGCTAAGAAAGAAGTTGCAATGGCAAAGAATAAGGCATCGGCGGCACTCTACCAACTTCTGGAAAGTGACACTCAAAGTGGCTCAGGAAGTGGCACAAAGAAACTCTATCAGGTTGCAAGACAAAGACAGAAAGATAGAAGACAGTCAAACACCCTTCATAAGGGATGCCGGCAACAACCTACTCACCAGTCCACAGGACATCAAAGGCAGATGGAAGGAATATTTCCAGAAGCTTCTGAATGAAGAAAACCCCACAGAAGCTGTACTGTCCCAGAAACAGCCTACAATGGGAGAAGAAGAGGAGCCCACCCTAGAAGAAGTAAGAACAGCAATAAGGAAGATGAAGTCAGGGAAAGCAGCAGGCTTGGATGAGGTCACAGCAGATATGATAAAGATGCTGGGTGAGATAGGGGAGACATGGCTTCTGATGGTACTAATAGCAGTGTGGAGAGAAAGACATATCCCAGATGACTGGAGAATAAGCATACTCATGCCAGTGTACAAGAACAAAGGGGTCATCTGCAGCTGTTGGCAGTACAGAGGCATCAGACTCCTATCACATTGCATGAAAGTTCTAGAGAGGGTGACTGATAAATGATTATGCAGAGTAGTAGAATGCAAGATGGGAAATAAGCAGTTCAGATTATCAGGATGCAGCACAATAGACCCAATATTTGCAGTGAGACAGATACTTGAGAAGAAGCTAGAGATGAGGAGGGAGTCCAAATGGGCATTCCTTGACTTGGAGAAAGCATATGACAAGAACCCAAGAAAGCTGATCTGGGCAGTACTGTGTTAGTTTGAAGTCCCAGAAACATTGGTGGAATTAGTGCAGGCTATGTACAAGAACCAAATGACTTAAGTATGAACAGTGTTCGGCCTCACAGAGGTGTTCCCAGTGGGAGTGGGTGTATAGCAGGGTTCAGCTTTGAGTCTACTGCTGTTCATACTGGTGATGAACTACATTAGCAAATGGGCCAGAGGGGGCAGATCAACAAAGTTGCTGTATGCAGACGATGTGGCATTACAGGCTGACTCTGAGCTAGAACTTCAGCAAAGGATAGGCAAATGGAATGCAAAACTGAAGGCACATGGGATGAAGCTAAACATGGATAAGACGGTGGTAATGGCAACAAATTGGGGAAATCAGAAGAAGCTGAGAATAGAGATAGAAGGGAAGACAGTGGAACAGGTAAACAGTTTCAAGTATCTGGGGAGGGGTGGTTGAGGAGAAGGGAAGTCTGAATGAAGAGGTTAACGCTAGAATCAGAGGGGCTGCAGCCAACTGGCATAGAGTATCAGGTGTAGTCTATGACAGAAGAATACCGAAGAAGCTGAAAAGTAGGGTGTACAAGACAGTGCTGTGACCAGCACTACTGTATGGTACAGAAACCTGGGCAGTAAAGGCAGAGCAGATGAAGAAGCTAGAAAAGAAGTGCCTGAGAAGGTGGTAGGAGGGACACTGTGGGACAGAGGAAGAAATGAGGACATAGGAGCAGAAGCCAAAGTAGCTCCAATTGCAGAAAAGATCAAAGAGAACAGATTACGGTGGTTTGGAAATGTGCAGAAAAGCAGATAACAATCTGGTGAGAAAGATTTGGGACAGACAGGAAGAAGGTAAGAGGAAGCGAGGATGTCCAGCAAAGAGGTGGATGGATTGTGTGAAAGAAGATCAGCGACAGTCAGGCATGAGTGTTGAAGAAGGCAGGAGTGTGGCATTGAATCGAGAGAGATGGTGACAGTTAACATGATACCCCGACCCCATGTAGAAAAAATGGGAAGAGGGGGCTGATGATGATGATTTAACTTGCGTCTGGAAGGAGTACCGCAGCTTCCATTGTAGGACTACTAGATTCAAGAACAGTTTGTATCCTACAGCTGTGAGACTTATTAATACGGACACCAACCATAATATCTGATACACTGAAGCCTCTTTTTTTCATTTAATCCTGCTGCTCTGAGCAATTACTGCCAGCATTACTATTATGCAAAAATAATGGCTATACTGAGTCACGTCTAAGGTTAACAAGTGCAGTATGGTAACTAAGCAACTGTTATTGACTAGCCTCTATTTATTCTCTATCTTAACAGTGCAAGGGTTTGGTGGTGGGTATTTATTTATTATTTATCACTGGATAATGGGTATTGAATGTGTTTATGTAATGTGAACTACCTCTTGCATTTCATGAGTGTTGTTATTTTCTTTCTTATGTTATTCTTTGATACCGCTGTATCTATGTTATTTGCACTGCATTTCTCTCGTGAGCTGACATTTATAATTTTGTTTAGGCTGTACTTGTGTGATCCTAAATGACAATAAAGTTTCTTTGCATCTTTTGAATTATATATATATATATATATATATATAAGTGCAACCTCAGGGTTGATATATTTAAGTAACAGGGGGTGTGGGATGCAGGAGGGCTTGCCCCCCTGCTTATACTTGGAGAAGAGTAATATGGTTTGTGTTTTATTTGTTTCTGTATGTACTTGTGCTGGAATATAGTAAGTATTGGTATCCTGTGTGTTTTCAGTATTTTGAGTTTTCAGTATTTGGAACTTAGTCTCAGGATTTTGGTCTTCAGGATTTGGGGCTTTCAGGATTATGTAGTACTCCAATATATATATATATATATATATATATATATATATATATATATATATATATATATATAAAATAGCACATGTATATACATGCAAGAGAGAAAAGCTGCAGTGAAATTGGTTCTGTATTAACTGCCAACCTGCAATATTGTGGAGACCACAGATATTAAATTGCATAGCTAATAGGTCACAATAATAAAATAATATGACAATATGAAAAAGTCCTACAGCAATGATTAACATTTACCTGTAGACTACAAGATTGTGTATCATGTCTAAACTTTCCATGTCTTTTATATTATGTGATAATTCACATGACAAACCAAATATGTAGATAGCTATTGCTATATGACCCTTGCTAACTACTTTGTTTGTGAAGTAACCCTTTTGGTGTGTTTGTTCACTCAAGATGTCACATACATGACATTGGCAAGACTGTCAGGTTCTAATACAGTACAATATTTTTGTTTTCAACACAGGATAGACATTTAGGGCCTACATTCAGGGGAAAGAAAAAGCCATAAGCAATGGACAAAGTAAAATGTTGCAAATGGAGGTGTATGTCAACAGTATCAAAACAAGCATTTATGACTGCATTGTTACCTAAAGTGGTTACTGAAACAGTCAAGAAATGCAAATGACCATTAGTGCAACTACATTTTTTGGCAAACGACATCAAAATCATTAGTATTCCTTAACTGTTATGTTTAGTACATTTATGAACTGTGTGACATTTATTGCATTAGAACACTTCAAGATTCTTTTTTAGTTAAGTCTCTGCTGCAAATATTTTCTACATCAAGCAGTAAGACTACTCTTTTATTGCCCAATCTGAATATTGACCTTCTTTGTAAATTGAGAAGGGAAATTTTAAAGTTCTCTCTCCTTTTCAAATGTTCTCATTACAAAATATGCTTAATGCACTGCAAAAAGTTCAAAACAAACCTTACCCTAGGAAACTGTATATTTTTGACGTGCACTGCTAGTGTGAGCAACTGATATTTTAGTAGCCAGTACTTTTTCTTCAACATCTGTGTCAGTGACAGTGGAAAAAAGTATTCATGCTGCCCTTTTGCAATAGCATTCATAATATTTATCTACATAATAAATGTAAAGATAGTGAAACCATGTAATGTTGATAACAGTATGTTGTCTATACATGTATATAGCCACTGAAGAAATAGGTTCAGCATCCATAAATCTTTTCTGGGCAATTTTCAAGACTTAATAAACTGAAACATATTCTGCTCTCCAAGTTCTGTGTAACATGTATCATTTCAAGCATCAGCTGTCCGAAATGACCATATGTGTCTTTGTATTTTCTGTGGAAACCTAAGGTGCTAACCCAGTACCACTGTTAAGCTTTCTATAGATGCAAGAATCATCAGCATCTGACTGACATTTCCACATAGTAAGAATTACACACTTGTTTCAGTCCTACAGTACTGCCAACAGATGTGTTCTCTTGAGTGAAATGCAGCATGCCACATGCCTGCAATATGCATACGTTATGTGTTGAGCTGTTAAATGAAATACACCTATGTCTTTTTAAAAAAGCTGCATCAGGTGATGGCAAGTTTTGTACTGCACTTTTCATATGCAAAGGAAACAGAAAAGAAAAAAATGATCATTCAAAAAAGCTGATGCAGACAAATTGTTAATGTTGATTCTGGTGTGCATGTCAAACTATAAATGCTATACAGTCCTTGTCTTCATTTGTAAAGTTTTTTGTCCTGGTTCAAAACAGCAAAGTTAGATTTTGTGTGTCTCTCAGATTTTGTGACAACTTTCCTTACTTTTTCAAAGGAGTTACATTTATTTCCAGTTGAGACCTCTTACATACGTTTGCAGTTCCCAACAAAAACACACAGCTGTATAAGACATTAATGCAGCAATACTTCAATGCATTGTGCTGTCAGTCTGTGACACACATTTTGTTGACAAAAAATCACTGTTTTCTAGTAATGACAGTATATTTTATATTGATGTCAGCATTATACTGATGTATCACAAATTCTCTTCCTCACACAGTTTATGCACACGTGATGAAATACAGATTGATATACTGTACAGAGGCATAGTTAAAGAGACCAAGTACACAGAAGACCAATGGACTGTGGATTTTTATGTTAAAGTTTGCAATGTTCTGTACTAATTTAACATTGTTTTGTAATTGGTGCTACAATATGTAAATACAAGTCTAGTGCAAGAAAGAGAAGGGGCGTGATGATGTGTGTTAAAAAATGCTGATGACATGCTGAACATGTAGATGTAAAATCAAATTTCCCCAATAAAGTTTGTTCCCAGTGTGAGTTGTTTTAAACAAGACAGAGCTGACTGTCATGTAAATCTGGACTGTAGAAAGAATAATTAAATCGTCATAAAAAGTGTATGCTAAAAATACACCTTAGTATTACAAAATACTGCTGTTTACAACATTAGTAATACTAGTTACTTACATATGACAGCAAAAAGGAACTTGAGTACCTACATGTGTGTGTCTGTGTGTGTGTGTGTGTGTGTGTGTGTGTGTGTGTGTGTATATATTTTATATATATATATATATATATATATATATACACATATACGTACATACACACACACACACATATATATATATATATATATATATACATATATATATATATATATATATATATATATATATATATACACACACATATATATATATATATATATATATATATATATATATATATATATATATATTTATAAAACATTTTAGTCAGTAAACGACCACAACCTGGCAATCAAATCAGATTACATTATTTTAAAACAGAAAAACACTACTTACTCTTTATAAAGGAATATTTGCCTTGCACTGAGTGTTACCCTAAATTCTATATGACACATATAAAATGTAATACCATGTAGCATGGTAATGCCATCAGACTAATTAAAAATTAAAACCTTGCCTGGGTGGGTCCCTATTGTGCTACTTCAGAAATTAAAACTTGTTTACAAATATGCCCTCGTGGTCTTAAGTAAAGTATAGTAAAGTATTTGTAGAAGTCGTTTTGCTACTTGTGTAACTGTATAATACAGCTGTGAGTGTTTTGATCAATATCTTGATTTCTGTTTCTGCAAACTATGTAACTGATGAAGGTGCATTATATGACATTACACAGTCTTGCCCTCCATTAACTGCCTGCGCTGACAGTGGACATATCCCGCAAAATATCCGTATATGCCTGGTGAAGACTGCATTTTATTTTTCGCTACTCACTGTATTGATCAATATAGCAATCATTACAAAAGAAGCAGAATTCAACATACAAATACAGTACAAGCAGACAACAAACTGCCAAATAAATCTAGTTATGTTCAAGTAAAAGCGAATTAGAACAGAGAACATATTCTTGTAAGGTGTATAGTGATTGACATTCAGTGTCGTAACATAGATGTAACACTAATAGTTGTCTACCATGGGATAATAAAAACCATTGTACATTTTACAAGGAATTTGATTCTATTCTAATTTGCTTTTACTTCAATATAACTGCATGTATTTGGTGATTTATAGTCTGACTGACTGCTGCATTTGTAATTTGAAATCTGCTATAGGCTACTAAAAACACCTAACTATTACAGGCTGCCAACTGCGTATCCCAAAACTGCATCATTAGAATTCTAGGTTACATGACATGGAATTAGGAAGTAACTGGACAGCTGCTCACCCTGCAGTGAGCACCACTGCAAGTTTATTATACTTAATAAGTACGGTTCCACCGAAACAACAAAAGCAAAATCTGTTTATTTTTTAATCAAAAAGTCCATTTTACAGAATGAATGCATAATTTACAGCAAAAATAAATAGTAACAAAAATATGATCTTTAAATGTCTTATTAAATAAATCTTCCTCTCACTTATGTATATGTGTGTATGTATGTGTATATATATATATATATATATATATATATATATATATATATATATATATATATATATATATATATATATATATATATACACACATGCACACACATGCACACACATGCCACACACCATGTATTACACACTGTAGATGAGAAGCACCTCATACTTTCCTGTACTTTTGTACTCATTGTACTGTTACTTTTTTCACAGAATGGACTTCACTTGTAACGGGACTCTTGCTTTATATAATGTGAAGTGTAATATACAGAGTTTTTTTCCCCTTGGGCTTCCACAGAAAAGGGGCTAATAGCCTAGTTTAACTATCCCACCCATCAGGTCGAAAAAATAAGCAAGCAGCTGTCCTGGATAAAAGTGGAAGGAAGTGATCAATACTCCTACAATTTTGTAGCTATTTTCCTGTTTTTCCTGTTTTAATTTGCATTTTTACAAGGCTGCAAATAAATGGTTAAATAAAAATGTACTCTACTGTCTATATGTTAACACTGGAATCTTCTTGCTTTGTTTTTTTTTTTTTTTTGGTATTGAACCTATATTGTGGGTTGTGTCTCAAGTAGTAATGCCTCATTGTTTTGTTTTGGTTAACTTAAAACTTTGTAGGTAGGAAGCAAAAGGCTAACACACTCAATTTGCTAAAAATAACTTAATTATATTTGGGGTTGTCAACAAGCAGTTGTGTAAATAAAGCATACCTCTCAACTTGGAAACATCAAATATCTGGACAGAGGGTCATGAAAAGTAGGTACAACTGGCCAAAAATTGGGAAGCCAATTAACACAAAATTTGTATATATAATCATGTGACCCCACCCAGTATGATGGAATTGTGGGATACTAACATTTTATTTATTATTTATTTATTTTATTTAAGTTTGATGACCGGGGAAGTCCACTGGGCCATAAACAGGTCATTTTCAATGGAGGCCCATGAGAAAAGCTCCAAGACATTACATGTTACATGTTACAAAAGAAAAACATAATTCATACAGAAAAATAAACATATATATATATATATATATATATATATATATATATATATAGTTATAAGCCCTTAGTAAGTTAACAATTAAACATATAGATACTAGCCCTTAGTAGGTAAGGTGAACATTGTGTATGGGGAAAGTAACAGAATATTTACATTGGAAAGTATAGTACATCAGATAGTACAGATAAGATCTGTCCCTGTTAGGGGAGAGATTGTTTTTGGCTGAGATATAAGCAATAGTAGATGGCAATTGGTGATGATTACAGTGCAAGGTAGAAAGAGAGAGGGTTTGAGAAGGGTTTATGTTGTAGTGTGACATGGGCATTTCCATTTGGAAGAAAGATGAGAGAATAGGTGAGATTTGAAATTGGTATGGTTTGGTAGGTTGCGTAGTGGGAGGGGAGAGAGTTCCACTATTTAGCTAAGGAGTAGGACAGTAGTAGTTGGCCAGGAGGGTGTGATGGTTTGTGGACCTGAAGGAGATTTTGGCTTTTGGATCTGAGTGAGCAGTTGGGTATATAGGGTTTTAAGGATGTAGCAAGAGAAGGGCAGTTGGCAGGTTTAAAGATGAGCTTGTGGGCAATGGTGAGTTGTAGGTAACTGAGGTGGTTGAAAAAACACAGTCCAATCCACAAATATCTGCCAAAAGAAGATGATAGCAGCCAGGAAAGTCGACCACAAAGTTTTATTCAATTTCCAAATATAAAATTAAGTGCTTTCGTTTCCCAATCGAAACTTCATCAGAATAAAGTGCAAATTCAACCTCACCTGTATTTATACCCACCCAAATTCAATGACATCATATGCTAAACTGATTTAACCACTTAAAATGTCATTCCATTCAAATGACATTACAGCCCATTTGTATTTAAATGTGAAAAAGGAATATATTGAAATACATGTTATACATTAAGTAAAATAAGTTATATACTGTGAAATAACTATAACATTTTCCATTAAAATACTAAATGCATACATTTACCAAAGTGAAAAGGATATATCTTTTTTAATAGTTTTTTTATAGTTATTTCACAGATGAAGTTTTGATTGGGAAACGAAAGCGCTTAATTTTATATTTGGAACTTGAATAAAACTTTGTGGTGGACTTTCCTGGCTGCTATCATCTTCCTTTGGCGGATAACTGAGGTAGTTGGGTAGTTCAAGCCATTTGAGGGTGTGGAGGGAGTGGCAGTGGTGGGATGAGTTTTTTTGAGTTGGTTGCAAATTTGCAGATTTTGTGGTAGCAAGATTTGAGTTTGGATAGTAAGCCAAGATGGAGACTGGTGAACAGGGGGGCACCGTACATAAGAGAGGGGAGCAGGAAGATGGATGCAAGGGTTTGTCGGGATGAGGGGCTGAGGAAGCGGTTCTGCCTGTAGAAGAGACCTATTTTTTAGTGGATTTTCTTGATTGAGAAGTGGATGTGGGTATCAAATTTTAGTTCTTCATCAATGATGATGCTGAGAAGCTTGGTGTTGGGAACATTTCAAGGGGTGGTGTTGTTCTGGCTCTGTATGGTGAATGAGGTTTTGTCAATAATGGAGTTTTTGATAGGGGAAAAAAATCATTAGTTTAGTTTTATTTGCATTTAGAGCCAGATGGTTGGAGTGCATCCAGGTTTCTGTTTTGGAGAAAGCTAATTGTGTTTTTGCTAGGAGCTCGGAGGGGGAGAAGGCTGAGCAGATGATCGTCGAGTCATCTGCATATTGGATGACAGAGGATTCTGGGATGGAGTGGTGGAAGTTGTTAATGAATAAGTTAAAGAGTAGAGGACCAAGAACAGATCCTTGTGGGATGCCGGTGGGTGTAGGTAGGAAGGGGGAGGTTGATGTTTTCCACTGGACAGATTGTTGGCAGTTGGACAGGTAGCTGGAAAACCAGGGTATGGTGGTGGGAGAGAGATGCAGGGTGGAGAGTTGTGATATGAGTAAGGTGTGGGAGATGGTGTCAAAGGCCTTTGACAGATCTAGAAATAGTGTAGATACAAATTTGCCTGAGTCGCGTTCAAGGTTGATGATTTCCATAATGGAAAGAAGGGCAGTCATGGTACTGTGGCCAGGGCAGAAGCCATGTTAGGTATGGGAGAGGAGATTGTTTAGGGTTTGGTGTGTCATAAGTTGTGCTTGGATAGTTTTCTCTAGTATTTTAGAAAGAGGGGAAAGGATGGCAATAGGCCTGAAGTTGGTGGTTTCAGTGTTTTTGCCACCTTTGTGGATGGGGATGATGTAAGTGTGGTGTCAGATAGAAGGGACGTAAGATTCTTGTATGGATTTATTTATAAGAATAGAGATAGGATAGGCGATGCTGTCTGCAGATTGTTTGAGGAAGGTAAGTGGAAGATTGTCAGGTGCATTGCGACAGGGTTTGAGTTTGAGGAGAAGTTTTTTTATAGTGCTTGTAGGAATGAGAGTTAGGCAGAAGGGTGTGGAGGAAGGTAGATGATTGGGTGGTGGTTGGGGCAGGAGGAGCTGGAGGAGGGGGGTGGGAAGGAGGTGGATAGTTTAGCTATACAGTCTATGAAGAATGAGTTGAACTGGGTGGCTGTTTCAAGGTCAGTGAGGTTGGGATTTGGACAGGGGTTTTCTTTATTACCAGGGTGAAGAATGGATGAGATGGAGTCCCAGAATTTTCTGGGATTTGTTGAGTGCAAGGATTGGAGTTTGCAGTAGTGGGCTTTGTGGTCTTTAGTTATTAGCTTTTTTGTAGAGTTTCGAAGTTGCTTAAACTCTAGGAGGGAGTTGGGTTTTTTGTTTTTGATATTGTTTCCATTTTTTTTGTCTCTTTGGTGCATGGCTAGTTTAGTTTCTTTTGATAACCATGAACAGGGATTGGTTTTGATGCATTTGGTTTGAGGAGGGCTTGCTGGTTGAGGAAGGTTAGGAATGATTGGTTGAAACAGGATATGGCATCATCTAGAGGAAGGGTTTTTAGAGGGGACCAGTCAGTATACTTTAAGCATTCTGACAAAGTTAGAGGGTTGAAAGAGGAGAGGTTGTGGGTTTGGATGTAGTAGTGGTGTTTTTGTAGAGCAGACTGGAGCCGGTTGGCGAAGGCTGGTAAGTGATTGCTGAGAGGGTATGGTATTATTTCGGCTTTGGTATTTGTTTTTTTTTTTTTTGGCATGAAGATTGAAGTCACTAAATAATAATAAATAATGGCAGACATTTGAATTTCAGACTTTATATCCACAGGAAATACATAATAATGCAAAACCTGTTATTATAGCAACTATCTGAATTTACTAAAGCAATATTTAAAATCTGTCCCAATTTTTAGGCCTTCGTCCCACCACCATTATTTTTGGTTTTGTCCAGATTTCTTGCTGTGAGAGATTGAGAGGTATGGTTGATACTGAACTTCCGGGATACTAATGCTGTGCACAGAATCCTTTTTATCTTCAGTGCTTGTGATTTCATTCTTGGTCAGAAAGCAAGTTATTATTGGGAACAGCCTAGTCCGAAGTCAGTGAGGGGTGAATTTGCTTGTTTTGTTACTTATGTTCAGTTCTGATATATCTGTTGCTGAAGTCCTATAATATTGACAGGGACATACAAAATGCCACTTTTCTGTTGGGTTGCATATCAGCCAAGAATTAGATGGTCTTCCTTAACTTACTATTTGGTTACTGAAAGGCTTTTAATAATTAGCACGTTTTATGGGTGCTAGGGTACGCAATCTTGTGTTTTATTTTTTTATTTATTTTATTTAACATTTTGTTTACCGGGAATGCCTGACTGGGAAAGGGCCCATTTTCAGTGCAAGCCTGGGGAGAAATGCTCCAGAGGCATGTCTTTGGAATGTGGGAGGAAACTGGAGCACCCAGAAGAAACATATGTGAGCACAGGAAGGACATGCAGACTACGCACAACCAGAGAACCTCTTGCTGTGAGACGATAATTCTAACCTCTGCTATTTTCTAGGTGTAGTTTCCAAAGTTAAAATACTCAATTTTCTTTTCTCTGCTGCACAGTGTTACACTTAGCTGTGCATTTTTGTCGAAACAATTTTATGCTTAGCTGTGCATTTTGTTGGAGTGGTCTTTCAGTAACTTAAAACACAAATTTTAATCAATATGCATATATGACCCTCAGCTGTACTGCCGCCATGATTTCTAGCAAGACTGACAAATTTTTAAATGTTAAAATCTTGTTTACACATACAGACATACAGAACTTAAATTAGAAATGAACCATCAACATTGCAAGCAGTATGCCAACTAAGCCCTGCCTCACCCTAGTCACACAAGTTGCCGGGCACTACAAAACATAACTTTGTAAGTACAGTAGTACAATGAATCAAAATAAATTCCATAAACTGCATTTAATGAAGAAACAAACTAAGTAACACAAGAATGTCCAGCACCGTTTCCTTACGACAGTGAAACTGGCACGGTGCACATGCTCAAGAAGATATACGCAAAAAGAAAAAGTGTCACACCCACATTCTACAAAGGTGACCTTTCAACCTCAGATAATGTCTGGTCTATATTAGAACATCGAAGTTTAAAAACATCGAATGTTCTAATAACCCCTGTTCAGCGAAAGCTGAAAATATTGAAGCAACAGAAAACCAAATTTTTTCCTAGGGAAAGAATTTGGTTGTCCATTTCTGTTGCTTTGGTATTTTCAGTTCTGTGGTGGAAAGTTACGGGTCAGGTTCAGGTAAGTGTGCGATTGAGTGCTGGTTAGGTTAGTTAGGGTTAGGGTGCGGGTTAGGTAAGTGTGCAACTGTGTGGACATGAGGGTTAGGGCGGGTTAGGTGAGTTAGAGTTAGAGTGCGGGTCACGTAAGTGCACGATTGTGTGGACGTGAGGGTTAAGGTGGGGTAGGTGAGTTAGGGTTAGGGCGCAGGTGAGGTGAGTGTGCGATAGTGACAGACCTTAGGGTTAGGGCTTGGGTTAAGGTAAGTGGATAGTTAGTGGTGTGTGTATAGTTTAATGTAGGGTTATGTGTAAGATTTCAGGTGTATGTGTATGGATTGCTGTTTGTTTGGTGTGCTTGTGTTGTGTGTATGTGTTTTGGAACAGCAAATTTTTTCCATAGGAAAAAAATTGCTGTTCTGTATGTTCAATGTTTTCAGCTTTCACTGAATAGGGGTTGATATTAGAACATTCAAAGTTTTGAAACTTCAATGTTATAATATAGACCCATAATATCACATCTCTAATACTCAAAAACACAAAGACAGCTGCCAGACACATTCCAGAGAAGGAGCTAAGACGAACAACAAAACTTTTTTGACTCTGCCATTCGACAATGACAGTGTGACTCTCTTAGCATTCTTCTCTTATGCACAGTAGCTCTCGCAGTAGAGATGTACACCATATCAAATACATTAGTATTTATCAATTTAAATATAACTCACCAAAAACAGCTCAGAGAAACAGCAAGACAGAATCTAAAATTAGAACACCCCTAACAACTCATCCAGTAAGGAACTTGTTGAAGAGACTCCTATAGCCTGGCCATAACATGGAAGACTACAACTCCCAGCAGGCCATAAAAGACATCAAGGTTGCCTCTGAGTGTGACAGGCAGTCAGACTGTGCCTCATGAAGCTGATATCATCACACACACCTCTACACATTGATGCAGTCTCACCTCTCTGGCTTTGTCTCCAAACCATCCAACCTGAATTGACTCTATAATATACTCATTTCTAATCCTGATCATCCTTGCCACACCCATTGCAAATCATAACATCTTTAACTCTGCCTCCTCCAGCTCTGACTCCTGTCTTTTTGTCAGTGTCACTGTCTCCAACCCATATAACATAACTAGTCCCACTACCATCTTGTAAACCTTCCCTTTTACTTTTACTGGTACCCGTCTGTCACAAATCACTCCTGAAACTCTTCTCCACCCTGCCTGCACTCTCTTCTTTGCTTCTCTTCCACATTCACCATTACTCTGATCTGTTGATCCCAAGTATTTAAACTCATCCACCTTTGCCACCTCTATTCCCTGCATACTTACCATTCCTCTGTCCTCCCTTTCATTCACACGCACATATTCTGTCTTAGTCCTGCTGACCTTCATTCCTCTCCTCTGTAGAGCATATCTCCACCTCTCCAGGGTCTCCTCAACCTGTTCCCTACTATCACTACAAAACACAATGTCATCTGCAAACATCATAGTCCATGGGGACTCCTGTCTGATCTCGTCTGTCAACCTGTCTATCTCCGCTGCAAGTAAGAAAGGGCTCAGAGCTGATCCTTGATGTAATCCCACCTCCACCTTGAACACATCTGTCCCTCCTACTGCTGGACCTCACTGCTGTCACACTGCCCTTGTACATATCCTGTACCACTCTTACATACTTCTCTGCCACTCCTGACTTTCTCATATAATACCACAACTCCTCTCTAGGCACCCTGTTATATGCTTTCTGTAAGTCAACAAAGACACAATGCAACTCCTTCTGACCTTTTGTATACTTCTCCATCAACACCCTCAGAGCAAACATCACATCTCTAGTGCTCTTTGCTGGCATGAAACCATGCTGCTGCTCATGAATCATCACCTCCCTTCTTAACCTAGCTTCCAGTACTCTCTCCCATACATGCTGGTAGTTACTACAGCTCTGCACGTCACCCTTATTCTTAAAAATCAGTACCGATAGACTTCTTCTACACTCCCCAGGAATCCTCTCACTTTCCAAAATTTCATTAAACAATCTGGTTAAAAACCCCACTGCCATCTCTCCTAAACACCTCCGTGCTTCCACATGTATGTCGTCTGGACCAACAGCCTTTCCATTCTTTATCCTCTTCATAGCTGTCCTTACTTCCTCCTTGCTAATTCATTGCACTTCCTGATTCACTATCCACACATCATCCAACCTTCTCTCTCTCTCATTTTCTTCATTCATCAGCCCCTCAAAGTACTCTCTCCATCTGCTCAACACACTCTCCTCACTTGTGAGTACATTTCTCTCATTATCCTTTATCATCCTAACCTGCTGCACAGCTTTCATATATCTGTCCATCTGTGTAGCCAATTGGTACAGGTCCTTTTCTACCTCATTAGTGTCCAGCCTTTCATACAACTCACCATATGCCTTATCCTTATCCTTTGCCACCTCTGTCTTCGCAATACACCTCATCTCATTGTACTCCTGCCTACTTTCTTCATCTCTCTGACAATCCCACTTCTTCTTTGCAAACCTCTTCCTCTGTATACTGTCCATACTTCTTCATTCTACCACCAGGTCTCCTTGCCCTCCTTCCTCTGTCCAGATGTCACACCAAGTACCTTTCTAGCTGACTCCTTTACCACCTCTGCTGTGGCTGCCCAGCTATCTGGTAACTCTTCACTGCCTCCCAGTGCCTGTCTTAACTTTTCCCTGAACTCTACCTTACAGCTGTCCTTTTTCAACTTCCACCATATGATCCTTGGTACTGCGTTCACTCTCCTCCTCTTCTTTTTGATTGCCAATGTCATCCTACAGACCACCATCCTATGCTGCCTAACTACGCTTTCCCTTGTCATGACTTTGCAGTCTTCAATCTCCTTCAGACTGGCCCTCCTCCCGCATAGGGTATAATCCACCTGTGTTCATCTTCCTCCACTCTTATATGTTACCCTGTGCTCCTTCCTCTTCTTAAAATATGTATTTACCACAGCCATGTCCATCCTTTTTGCAAAATCCACTACCATCTGACACCCTGCATTCCTCTCCTTAACACCATACCTACCCATCACCTCCTCATCTCCTCTGTTCCACTCACCAACATGCCCATTGAAATCCACTCCAGTCTCCACTGTCTTACCCTAGGGTACACTCTCCATCACTTCATCCAACTCGCTCCAAAATCTTTCTTTCTCATCCATCACACACCCAACTTGCGGATCCCTTTCCAATAATCCATAGGAAAAATACAAATCTCCAGTAGAATTTATTTTATTTATACTTTTTGGACCAGGTTAATCCCACTAGGCCAATGGTCACTCTTCAGGGGTGAATTGGGGTGATATTCATACTGACTAGGGGAAAATTGTCCAGGGTACCAGGAAACTTTCCCAAGTCTGTTTTGTATAAGTGCCATGGGATCTTTTACTTGCACTAAAGCTACCACTAACTCTGACAATTGGGGCCTCAGTTTAACATCACATCAGAAGGATGGATAATTCACCTTGACCCTGCCTGGAAGTGTTTTATTATTAAAGTAAGAAACAATTTCAAATGCCAATCAAAATTTGCACAAACCAGTAACAAAACCAAACAAGTGCTGTATTGCATTCAGCAACTCTAGCCCCCCCCCCCCAAAAAAAAATCACTTCTCTTGTCTATTTTTTTTTTCAAAATGTATTGATAGACCTGTGTGTGCATAATATAATGTATGTGTGTGTTTGTGTGTGTGTGTATACCAATTCAGATTTAGCTCTTTCATGTAAGAACTAGACTTCCTCTGAATCTGAATTGACCTTTCGTTTTACATATATAAATACTCTGCTATAATCAATGAATTACAAATAATGAATTAAATGTAAAATAAATAGATGTGGATTTTTGTAGAGTTGCTGATGGGAGTACAGCACTTGTGTGATTGTGTTAAGTTGTTATTCACACCATAACACTATCTGGAAATTGTTTGATCTAGACTGCCCTTTTTTATCCTTACATAAGAAGCAAACAGCTTTTCATCTGTCCTAAAGGATTTAGTTTTGTCAAGATAATACCAGAGTAGTCTATACATGTCCAGAGTATTGCAAATATTTTCTCTTCTTTTTTAGGTTCTGGAAAGAAGATTATGAGACTGGTGGCTTGATTTGAAAGTAAATTCTGAAATCACTAAAGGCATGAATAAAGGATTTGGTCTTAAAGCAATCCTATCTCTATGGAAAATCAAGTAGGGTTCGCCCACCATAAGAGCTTGCAACTCAGAGTAGTAAGTAAGTTTTCCCAGACATGATCTGTAAATCACCCGGATGAGTTGGTTCACAGGGAGACCATTAGCTTTCCAGCACAAAGTTAAGGTCCTAACAAGGTGCCATCCATTTCCTATGTGGTTTTGCATGCAAAAACCTCTTTCAAGAACAGCTTGACCAAAGACTGAGAAAGAAAGGGGAGAAGCCATGGCCAGACATGCTGAACTGCCTCAAAGGTGAACATTGACAGAAGAGTAGGACAGGGCAGAGGATATTAACTCACACAAATTTTGTAAAACCAGTAATACAGACACCCAGAAAAAGTCCAGGTTCTTAGTGCAGTACAAACTAGCAAATCTCTTCTACTTGCCAATATATGATTTCATAGTAGCAGTTTTTTGTCACCTTTAATACCTACTACATGTTCTAAAATTATTAGTGGAATGCAATGTAGTATCATTGGTGTTGTCATGGATCAGTTTGCCTCTTACTATTCTGGATTCAGTCAGATAGTGGTGTAAAGGGACAATTGCTAGTCTTCACTCATCCATCATTGTGGACTTCCACAGAGTTTCATACCTGGCCTCTTATTGTTCATAGTATGATACTGGTGGGAGATGCTATGCAATCAGGGGCATGTGATACCAGTTGTACACTGATGATATATACAGCTGTACCTCTCATTCCTTCAGGTATTTCTTGTCTGCTTTGAAACACCTAGCTAAGTACTTGGAATGCCACCATTCTTGGATTGTTGATTGCTCAAACTTGACATCTCTGTGATAGCTGTAGTGGTCACTGATACCACATTTAAAGAGTTCTTAGTATCAGTTTTATATGAAATTACTTTTTGTGTTTCCAGTCATATTTTGTAGCAAAAAAGGGATGCAATTTATGTGAAATGTGTGATTTAGAAGTCATATTGACAATAAGTGGTCAATAAAGGACCAGACTTCAACGATCATGAAATATTCCTGTTTTTACTTTAGGTACACCACAATAAACAAGCCACTCATTCCATCTTCATAACTCCATGTGATAGTATATTTGTCGTAGGTTCATAGGTCAGTACTAGGTTAGCTGCTCTTGCTGGCCATTTCAACCCTAGCCAATTTCCCTTTTTGTGGTTGAATTACCCCATCCCACTTGGTTAGAAATTGGCCTTACCCATCCCATGATTGATAATCATATATTATCCCTAATGAGAATAAGTGGGATAATACCATAGATAATTTTAGGGGATCCATGCGTGGGAATAAAGCATATAGGAGCTGCATATATCCATTAGTAGTAAAGGGGACAATTCTGGGAAGCATTTTCTGTTTCTCATCCATAGATCCAAGTTGCACTTGAATATGGCCAGAGATTAACTTTGTTTTATGCGAATGAGGAGTCTGTTCCAGAGCAGAGGTATCCTTTGAGAGATATACCTTGCACTCCAAACCATTTTGTTGATAGTACAGAAGAAGTTTAGACCAGTAGACCGAGTATTCCTGATGCTGTTTGACTTAGTGATCTGCAATAAATCCATCCATACTGAGTCAGAGGATGCTTTTTCCGACACAAGTCATTTCTTGGCAGTCTGTAGGGTACAGAGTGTAGTGACAGGACTTTAAGACAGTCCAGAAAGGGCATGATCAGGCCTTCTAGCCTTTTAGTAAGTATCTCTGTGGGCATTCCAGTTGTTGCATGTGTCTAGATGGATGAATGTCAAAGGGGACATTATACTTAATGACTGAATGTATAAATTGTCTCATCTCAGGTGGAGAAAGTACAGTTGTGCAAGCAAACCTACCATAACAGTAGATGCTCACATTATCACTGCTGCAGTACCCTCAGTTATATGGATTATATCCTGCCAAGGATATAATAGACAGCCAACTTCTAAAGCTTCAGGGCACTTTCCATGTGCCCAAACTGTTAGGCAACTTGAGCTGAGCTGACTAACAGATATATTTTGGTGCCATGCCCTTCAGAGCTTTCCTGCTAACATAGAGAGAGAGAGGCTGAGCCCTGAAAGGACAATGGACAATGCTATGAATAACAAAAAAATTACACCTTGGCATAAACAACATACCAAAAACAAGGAGGATGTAGGGATGGAGTGGCTACTACAGCAGTGATCATTCGAACATCTACTGTTATGGTAAGGTTTACTTACACAACTGTACTATGTTCATCATATTGATCACTGCTGCAGCAGCCTTAGCTATATGGGTAGACTACCCTAGCTTCCTACATTTGGGAGTTGGAAGGAGAAGAGTTAAAGAGCCTTTGAAGAATGGTCTTTGCAAAGCCTGACCTAGACCTATAGAAGAAATCAAGCTTATAGTGCTTTGTAAAAGTATGTACAGAGGACTAGGTTGCAGCTTGTAGAACCCAATCATTTCCAAAAAGCTATAGCTGAAGCCAAGGTCCTGGTAGAGTGGGTCTTGCCTGGAATAGTTTTGTTGTGGTGAGTATAACAAAAGGTAATAGTCTTAGACAACTATTTGGAATGTCTGTTATGACACAGGTTGTCCTCCCCCTTACCGTCACAAGGAACGAACAATTGATCTGAAGATCTGAAAGATTTAGTCATGTCAAGATGGTACTTGAGTTGTCTGTCGACATCCAAAGTATGGAGTAACCTTTTTCCCTCTCTTTTGGGATCGGTAAAGAAAATGGGGGGATGGATAGTTTGTCTTAATGTGAACTCTGATACCACTTCATGCATAAAAGGTTAGCTCTCAAAGAATCCTTGTCCTGTGGAAAATGAGGTAGGGTTTGACTCGTCATAACAGCTTGCAACTCAGATACCCTTTTTGCAGAGGTCAGAGAAATCAGTAAGCCTGTTGTCCATGTTGAGAACCTCAAGTCAGCCAGGTTAACTGGTTCAAATAGAGAAAATTTTAGCATCTCAACACACAACTGAGATCCCAAGGAGAGGCCACTGGTTTTCTTGGAGGTCTTTTATGCAAAGCCCCTTTCAAAAACATTGTGACATGAGAACGCACTGAAACAGGAGGATTCATGCTCGGACTTACTGAAATGGCTGATAAATTAACCTTGATAGAGAAGTAAGAAAGGCCATAGATTAGTAATTCTTGCAAATATTGTAAATTCAGAGAACAGCTAGCCCTGAATGAGTGCTGGTTATGTTTCTGGCACCAACAAGCAAACCTTTTCTATTTGCTAATATATGATTTTCAAGTAGCAGGCTTTCTTGCCTTCATAAGTACCTGCTGCACATCCTCAGTATACAGGTGCCTAAAAGGAATTAAGACCCTATTATCCAGGCAGTCAGTTGAAGTTGATTGGTGTCGGGGTGTATCACTCACAACAATTCTTGTGTGAGTAGAGCCAGTCTTTCAGGAAAGCACTAAACGCGGCCCAGAAAAGCAGCAACTACAGTTCCAAATCTCAATATCAAACTTTAATGATTAAGCACTTTCATACTGAACTTCTTCAGAATCACAAAGACACAGTGCTTAACAATTAAAATACCCTGCCTAAAAAATTCACATGACCATAACCAGCCAATAAACAGCCTCACATAATTATTAAAATACTTTAAAATTCATTAAAACAAACTAGACCATTATGCAACATATTTGAATGAAAAACATAAAAAAATAATGTTAACAGAAAATATGTCCAAAACACTTATAAATAGCTCTGGGTGTTATCCACTAAAAACACCACAATTCTATATCAGATATGATTTGAACTTCAACACGCTGCCAATCGAGATGTTATTCAATCCAGGGGGGACAGTGGCATTAAGCCTAAGCTGTGAACAAAGTTCTTTTTCTTCTATTAGGGCAGCCCATGGTACCCCTCTAGTATTTTCTGCAACCAATTCAATTGCAAAAAACAAAAAGTGATGATCAGGGTACTCCTCCAGATATTCCACTAAAACATTCCCAATATACATTTTTTAATGTCAGAAACATGTTCGTAAATTCTTTCCTTAAATTTCCTTTGAGTTTTCACCACATAAAAACTGCTGCATTTCTGGCAAATAGCCGCATAGACCACTCCCTGAGAATTACAAGTACAGTGGAACCTAGGTCTAATCATCATCTGATTGACCACAATTTGCTCACCCATCAATATATGCTTACGCTTGTTACAGAACCCACATTTGTAGGTCCCAGGATTTTTTTAAACTATATTGGGATTCATTGTATTCATGTCCTTGTTCCAGATAATTTTTTATAGTCCACCCCCTTCTAAAAACAATTTCAAGGTGGAATCCAATTTTATCGATAATGTCACTGAAACAGGAAAAAATCGACCAAGTCTTGGTTAATATCTCCCTTATCTGGCCTTCTTCCAGACAATAATTTGTAATAAAAGCCAGATTATGTTCGCCTAACTGGGGTTGCTTGTTACCTGTCATTTCAACCACAGATGTATAACTAGACTGTAGAAGGGGTACAATGTCACCATTTTCTCTTTTACTGGTCACTTCAGACCTAATCAAAGAGGTTAGTCCTTTAGGGTAACCTCTTGCCAGTAACATGTCTTCCAAAACTTTACATTCATTCAGGAAGTTGTAATAATCTGACACCATTCTGATTAGCCAAATAAACTGGCGCTTAACCAATCCTCTCTTATGATGCATGGGGTGACAGCTCTTGAAATGTAGCAGACTATTACAATATGTGGGCTTTCTATATATAGAACTAACCAGCTTACACCCGGAATAATCTTTAAAAAGTCAAACATCAAGATAATTAATGTAATCACAGTTGTATACATAAGTGAACTTAAAAAAGAAGTAGTATTATTGAGATAGTCAATAAAGCTGCTAATATCATTTTCAGCTTGGTCCCCATACAATGAATATGTCATCCAGATAATGGAGGTATGATTTCCAAGGTTGTAATGGGAATTTGTTAGTCTAGTCCTGACACAGATTTAATGAATCCAGGACTGTTTGTAAGCTTCTGAACCCCCCAAGCCTTTCTGTGTTGGAGGAAAGCCTTCTAGTTTATCAGTGGGAGTGGTAAGCACTAGGTAGCCTATCTACCACAAGAAGAGTGGATTCTTGCCCAGAAATTGTAGTTTATTGAACGTTTGGGCAGTTTTTCCATCCCTTTCAACTTTCTGGTTTAAAAGCCTGCATTTGCATGGGTTTGCGCTTGTTGAAACTCCACACTGTGGCACCGAGGTGAGGTAAACTATTACTGGTGCCAGAAAGTCTGCTGTTCAGTTTTTCCCTTAGATCTTGCTAGTTCTTTCTCTCTTGCACTTCAAATAGGCTAATCGCTTTGCACTTCAACAGGTTTTTGTAGTAATTATTATAGCACACCTAAGAGCCATCAGCACTAGTCATTCTTCATGGAAATAGCTCCAGTACTTAGTAGTTATGACCACCCCTCCTGGCATGATTAAAAGGTATTTCCTTGTGATTTCTCCTATTAATTCAAAGGGGATCCAGTATCTGTCTGCCATGATCGACAGACCACAATGCTTTGCCAGAGATGGTCTGCACCTGTCGCCCCTGGGATTCAGGTTACTGGCAAAGGCTCTTGCCACCCCTATAGTGCCTTTTTTAGGCAAAGTTTAAAGGACAAAACCACCACCGTAACAGGTACAAGCATACAAAATCTGAAGGTAATGCTCCTCAATGGTAGAAGTCTAAACCTCAAAATGCACTCTCTCTCAAGGCACTCCTAAAAATGGAGAACATCAATATCTGTGCAGTAACTGAGACCTGGTTCAAGGCTCCAGAGAGCACCCCTGCAATACCAGGCTATAACTCTTACCACACTTTTCGGCCACCAAACCAGGATTGAAACACTAAAGTTGGAGGAGTGTCCATATTCACCAAGGATATTCACACCACCAGGTTAGTTGACCAACACAATGCGTCTGAAATTCTCCAGGTGCAACTAACATTAGGTAAGTCTGCAATCCAAATTGTAGCTTGCTACAGATCCCCCACCATGCCCCAAGATTCTCACTACACATTTCTAAACATACTGGAAAATATTAATATACAACCAAACACCCTAATACTGGGTGATTTCAACTACCCTGCCATTAACTGGGAAAACTACTCGTGTACCAAGACCTTTGCCCAAAGGTTCTTGGAATTCATAAATTCCAATGCCCTGGATCAACTAATCCATAGTCCCACCAGGGGATCCAATATTCTAGACCTGGTCATTACCAACATGGGAAATCGATGCTCCACACCTATGGTCACCCCCTCGTTGGTCATGTCAGACCATAAGCTAATCAGCCTTAACATCCACAACCCACCCCCACCCCCCAGTAAGGAAACTTCCATAAAAAACTTTTCCAAAGCCAACTTCATGCTACTCAAGTCAGAAGTTACAAACTTCATGCCACCCATGCAGACGGTAACTGAAAGTTCGACTGCTGAGTCCTACACTAAGGCACTGTACGAGCACATCCACTCATGCATGAGTCGTGCCATCCCAAATAGAACCAAGATGCTCTCCGCCAAAAAAAGGAAGCCAATCTGGTGGTCCCCTGCCATAAACAAACTTTACAACAAAAGGAAGAAACTGTTGCAGAAAAGAGGAAAATCCCAGGATGCAAAAAACTCCCTTACCAGCCTCAGTAAGAAGCTGAGATCCCTCATAAAATCCTCCAAAGCTAGTTACAAAAATAAAATTGCCAAAGATTCCAAAGACAACCAGAAGGCATTCTATAACTATGTCAAGAATCTAAATGGCAATGCTCAGATCTGCTCTGAGCTACAACAGAATGGCATTAAATATACTGATCCCAAGGATATTGTCAATATTCTGGCAGATCGATTCAGTGCCGACTTCACCCCCGTCTTACCCCCTAAATGGCCCATCGCAATACCGGAAGATTGCCAAATTCTGCTAATAACGGCCACACAGGTAAAAATTGCACTCTCTAAAGCTAAGAATACAGCATCCATGGGACCAGATGACATCTCGGGCTGTGTACTACATGAACTACAAAATGAACTGGCACCTCACCTAAGTGTCATGTTTAATTACACCCTCACCTCAGGCTTCATGCCCACTGAGTGGCACACAGCTACAGTTATCCCACTCCACAAGGGGGGATCCACCTTGGATCCCGGGAACTACTGCCCCATCAGTCTGACAAGCCTGATCTGCAAGGCCATGGAACGTATTATCATGGAACTTATAAACAAAGACATTGGCAACCTTAAAACACTGGACCACACCCAGTTTGGGTTCCTGAAGGGCCAATCTTGTCTCCTGAACCTGATTGACTTCTTTGAATCAGTCTCCAGATCCATGGACGAGGGTAAGGCAGTCCACACAGCCTATCTGGACCTCGCCAAGGCCTTTGACACAATCCCCCACTCTGGAATCACAGATAAACTTACTAAGCTGGGCATTAATCCCTATGCCACTTGATGGGTTGCCAACTGGCTTACTGACAGAACCCACACTGTAACAGTAGCTGACTCCAAATCCAGCTCCAGACAAGTGACAAGAGGAGTACCTCAGGGTTCAGTCCTGGGACCTCTCTTTTTTGGCATCTACTTCTCTGAAATACAGGCCAACACTAAGGGACTGGCTAACAAAGTTCGCAGATGACTGCAAACTGGGAGCCATTATTGAATCTCCAAATGATGTCGATACTCTACTAAAGGGCCTTACAGAAACAGATGCTTGGTGCCAGAGCCATGGGCTCAAGCTCAATGCCAAGAAATTTATAGTTATCCCCTTTGGGAAAAAAATGTACCCATGAATTACCACATAGATGGCAGTACACTAAACACCAAAAGTGTGATAAGAGACTTAGGGACACAGGTGGACAGTGGTCTCACCTTCAATAATGACATTGCCACAACAGTCAGGAAATCCTTCTATGTGGCACACCTCATCACTAAGGACTTTTCATCCAGAAAAAAGGTGGTCATTGTCCCACTGTACTCATCCCTCATTAGACCCATTATAGAATACAACATCCCATTTGGTTATGTACCTCTCAAGACATCTGCAACAACTGGAAAGGCTGCAGAAATACCTCACTAAAAGAATCACAGGCCTAAAGCAGATGCCCTATGCTGACCACCTTAAAAAAACTCCAGCTATACTCTGTCGCATATCGTCTACTCCAAGGTGATTTCTGCTTAACATACAAGGCCATGTCAGACCCAGAGCTGTTGGACATGCTACACTTAAAGAAGTCCCAATCGCTCAGAGCCACAAGCTCCAGGGATCTAAACCTTGTCATCACAATAAACAAAACATGCTGGAGGGATAGGTTCCTGACCCAGAGACTCCCCAGACTCTGGAATAGACTGCCCATACATGCCAAGCAGAGCACCTCTTTGGCCCTCTTCAAAAGGAACCTTGATGACTGGATGGGAGAAAGGAAATTCACCCCAGGGATCACGTCAGTCACCCTGCTAGACAGGGGTCCAGGGAAGTAAACAGTGTGGGAAGAAATAGCCAGGGAATTGTTATGGCTAGGCTTGTATAGGCCCTAGCGCCGATAGCCTAGTACCAACCTATGAACCTATTAACCTGGTGCACTTGGGCATTCTGAGGCAGTGTAGCAACTGCCTCATGTACACAGACAACCCTTTCCTTTTAGCTCCCAACACTCAGACTTGTGAGACATGCACTTATATCACCAAATTGGAATGCATGCACTCTCCAGCCAAGACCAGACTAGCTGGTCAAGAGAAGGTCAACACCTGCACCACACCACATGGAACACATAGCCCTCCAGCGCACCCACTATTACAGCTCTTACATAAAAACACAAACCATACACCCACCTTCGTGGAGGCACTCAATAGAAATGTGCCCAAATAGCGGAGAACTCCAAGACAGAAACACACTCGACCACCACAGCACAGCACAGACCACAGGACACATAGCACACCTCCACATTGTGGCCCTCAACCTAAGCCCCTAAGGGTAAACACCTTGCCCGATACACTAATCATAGGTGACTCAATAGTGAGGCACACAGATGTCCCACTCACTAGGTTGAATATGGTGAAGATAACAGTCAGCTGTCTATCAGGTGCCAGAATTTGACACATAACACATGCACTCAGGTCACTCCACAACAAGTACAAGTATGATTCTGTCATTGTCCATGTGGGTGTGAATGACCTGAGATGCACATCAAAGGACTACTTGAAAAGAGACATGGTAGAGCTCTTGGATTACATGGCCGAGGCAGGTATGACACTAGCCCTGAGCAGTATCCTACCATCACCCAGAATGATACTGCAGTACAAATAAAAAATGACTGACTTCAACAATTGGCTACATTTCTGGTGTCCTTCTAAGGGGATCCAGTATCTGTCTGATTGGGATGATATGACTGACAGACCTCGATGCTTTGCCAGAGATGGCCTGCATCTGTCACCCCTGGGATTCTGGGTACTGGCTAAGGCTCTTGCCACCCCTATAGTGCATTTTTAGGTGGTGTTTCAAAGACCAAATTACCACCATAACAGCTATAAATAAATGCAATCTGAGGGTCATGCTGCTCAGTGCTAGAAGTCTAAATCTCAAGATGCACTCCCTCGAAGCACTCCTCAAAATGGAGAACATCGACATTTGTGCTGTAATGAAGACCTGGTTTAAAGCGGCAGAAAGCACCCCTGCACTACCAGGCTATAACTCATTCCACACCTTTCAGGCCTGAAACATGGACTGAAGCTCCAAAGACAGTGGTGTCTTCATATTCATAAAGGATATCCACACCTCCAGACTAGTAGCCCAGCATAATGCATCTGAGATACTTCAGGTACAACTAACATTGGGTAAGACTGCAATCCAGGTCATAGCCTGCTATAGGTCTCCAACCATGTCCCTAGACTCTCACTTCATGTTACTACACACCCTAGACTCTATCAAGGTCCAACCCAACACTCTTATACCAGGAGACTTCAACTACCCCTCCATCAACTGGGAAAACTACTCAAGCACCAATGCACTGGCCCAATGCTTCCTGGAATTTATCAGTTCCAATGCCCTGGTTCAGCTCATTCTTACTCCCACTAGAGGAAGCAACATTCTTGACCTGGTTATTACTAACATGGGCAACCATTGCTCTACACCAATAGTCAATTCCTCCCTGGTTAGATCCGACCACAAACTAATCACCATGGAAATCCACATCTCACCCACACCCCCCGCAAAGGTATCCACCATGAAAAACTTCTCCAAAGCTGACTTTGGACTCCTAAAAGCAGAGTGGCTAACTTCACAGCACCCATGCCAATGGAAAATAGATGCATGACTGCCAAATCATACACCAATGCACTGTACAAACACATACATAAATGCATGGAACTAGCCATACCCAACAGAACCAAGATGCTCTCCTCCAAAAAAAGGAAGCCAATCTGGTGGTCCCCTGCCATTAATAAACTCTACAACAGAATGAAGAATCTGTTGCAGAAAAAGGTGAAGTTCCAAGACTGGAAAATTTCCCTTATTAGCCTCAAAAAAAAGTTGAGATCCCTCATCAAAACCTCCAAAGGCAGAATTGTGTCAGACACTAAAAACAACCACAAAGCCTTCTTTAGTTATATCAAGAATCTCCATGGCAATAGCCAGATTTGCTCTGAATTACTGCACAATGGTACCTCCTATACTGAGCCAACAGAGATTGCTGACATACTGGCTGACAGATTCAGTGCCAACTTTATACCTCCCCACCAAAGGACCAATCTCAATACTGGAAGAATGCCAGGGACCCTGCATTACTGCAGCACAGGTTAAAGCTGCATTGTCTAAGGCCACAAATACAGCTTCCATGGGGCTCGACAATATCCCTGGCTGTGTTCCACATGAATTACAAAGTGAACTGGCACCACATCTGTGTGCTCTGTTCCACTCACAGCCTCACCTCAGGCTTTGTCCCTACCGAATGGTGCACTGCTACAGTCATCCTTCTCCATAAAGGAGGCGCGACTACAGACCCTGGAAATTATTGCCCCATTAGCCTGATGAGTCTGATATGTAAGGCTGTGGAGCGCATCATCATGGACCTAATTAAGAAGGATATAGGGAATCTCCAACCTCTAGATCCCATGCAATTTGGTTTTGTGAAAAGTAGATCATGCCTGCTCAACCTGGTTGACTTCTCTGAGTCAGTCACCAGAGAGGTGGATGAAGGTAAGGCAGTTCATACAGCCTACCTCAATCTGGCCAAGGCCTTTGATACCATTCCTCACTCAGGAATTATTGATAAACTCACCAAACTAGGCATCAACCGCTATATCGTTAGGTGGGTTACAAATTGGCTCACAGATAGAACACACAGTGTGAAAGTAGCAGACTCCAAGTCAGACTGCAAACCAGTCACGAGTGGAGGCCCACAGGGATTGGTCCTGGGTCCCCTCCTGTTTGGCATCTACTTCTCAGAAGTCCAGGCCAACATGGAGAGACTCTTCGCAGACGACTGTAAGCTGGGAGCCATTATTAACTCCCCAAGTGATGCAGACATCCTACAGAAAGGCCTCACTGACACCAATGACTGGTGCTGAAACCATGGCCTTAAGCTTAATGCCAAAAAATGTGTCATCATTCCCACTAATTACCACATTGATGGGAGCCCACTGAACACTGAAGGTGTTATAAGAGATCTAAGGACACAAGTTGATAGCAACCTCTCCTTCAACTACCACATTGCCACTGTGGTCAGAAAGTCCTTCTATGCGGCAGATCTCATTACCAAGGGTTTTGCATCCAGGAAGAAAGAGGTCATCATTTCTGTCTACTCTTCCCTCATTAGACCAATCATAGAGTATAATGCCCCATTTGGCATGTATCTCACTAGACACCTGCAACAGATGGAGAGGCCACAAAAGTACCTCACAAAGAGGATCGTAGGCCTTAAACACATGTCTTACATGGACAGACTCAAAAAACTCCAGCTATTCTATGTCTCATATTGTCTACTAAGAGGTGATCTCTGCTTGACTTACAAAGCCATGTCTGACCCAGCTCTGTCAGAAATGCTACATCTAAAGAAATCTCAATCCCTCCACACCACATGCTCCAGAGACCTCAACCTCATTACCAGAATCAGCGGAACATGCTAGAGGGACAGGTTCATAACCCAGAGACTGCCCATGCTCTGGAATAGACTTCCCATGCATGTCAAGCAGAGCACCTCACTAGCCCTCTTTAAGTGAAATCTTGATGAGTGGATGGGAAATAGAAAGTTCACCCTGAGGATCACTCCAGTGGCTCTACTTGATAGAAGCACTGGGAATTAACAATGGGCAGCACAATGCCAGGGTACTTCTGTGGGCTAGGCTTGTAAAGGCCCCAGGACCATTAGCCTAGTACACACATATGAACCTATGAAATATTTCCTTTCCCATTGAAGTAAAACAGTATTGGCTTCAGTATGAAAGAGTCCTCAACCTTAAGGACTTGTATTCAGGAGGAGCAGAATCTTACTTTATGAAACACTGTGCTGAGCACTGTAGGGTATAATAATTATGAATTTATTCTAGCATGAAGCTGGGGTTGAAGATCTGGTCCTTCCAATCTTATAACCTCAATGAGAATGATGACAGTACATCATGATCATCGGGCAGATACAGGTAGGGAAGTAGCATATGCATTGTATGGGCAGTGTTGGGGAACCATTGTTTGAATCTACATCTCCATGAACTGGTCTGAGCTACAGCAACATCAGACAAGCTCAAACGTAGGCTCATTTGGGTACAGTGCATCTTTGCAAAGTGGCAATGGCAAAGAAAGCCAAAATGTGAATATGGACCTGACAGACTGCTGTTTTCTCAATAGCAGTGCTGAATCATCTAAGCATGTGCTGTCCTCCAAGAGGAGATGTTTGGGACCCAAACAGTGTGATTCCTTGGTCCTAACACTCTAAGACTTACATTTTGGAGAGAGTTGTGTTGGACTGTCATGAACCTATGACTAGGTACAATGTTATAGCAGCATATGATGTACTGCCATTATGATAGTGAGAAGCCACAGTGAAGATCTGACTCACTGAAGAAAGTGCAGGGCTTTCTTATACTACGGGTGATGTGTGGTCATAGTAATGGATGTGGTCTTTTAAAGATTAGTGTGCTGGATCACATTGCGATTGTGCTACTCCCATCCTGTAAAGATTTGTGTTGTCAAGGGAGAATTGCATCATCTCATTCCTTGTGCTGCTTGGGAACACCTGTCAGAAAATGGGATATACACCTTGGGTTAAAAAGATCTCTGTTTTGGCACTAATGGTATTACTTCAGAGATCATTACGACAATACTTTTACTTCTTCTTATCCCCTACCTTTTAACACGCTATGAACACCAAACTCTATTAGGAATATCTTTCCCCAAGGCCTACACGACCACATACTTACACCTTCCTCCCAACCCTATAGTTACTACTCCTCACCCCGCAAAAACTCTAGGCCTTAATAGTATACAGCTTAGACCCCACTCCCCTCGATCATCCAAACATAAAACCAACCTCAAAATACTAGTCAAAATGCAAAGATTCTTAGATCACCTAAAAAAATGTATTACTCAAAATGGAGATATTCACCCCAACCCAGGCCCTGCCACTCATCCAGATTCTGGCACCTCAACATTACCACATACTCCTAATACCTCCCTCCTTACCCTTCACCTCAACCTGAGAAGCATTAACAATAAAGTACATAGCTTACATGCTTTGATAGCTACCCATTCCCCAGACATCATGTGTCTCTCTGAAACATGGCTGAAACCCGCCACGAAGGATGAAGAAATTCTTCCACCGGGTTATAACATACTAAGGAAAGATAGAATAACTAGAAAGGGCGGGGGAATAGCTGTCATGTATAAGAACAGACTAAACATCATTAAGAACCCTCTGCATCCCCCTCAGGTCTCTAATATTGAACTGCTTGCACTAAAGATTTGCATAAACTCCCAAAAATGTATCAACCTTGTAGTTATCTATATCCCACCAGGGAAGAATATAGATAATCTAGAGCAAACCTTATGTTGGCTGGCCAACAACTACCCTCAAGAAACCATTATACTAGGGGACTTTAACATTGATTGGTCCCCCTACTCCTCTGAGACAAATCCCCACCCAATTAATCTATACGGCTTCTCCCAAATAATCTCATCTCCAACCAGAATTGGCAACACACATCAAAAAGAGAGTATGATTGACTGGATACTTATCAATAAAGATCCGAACAACTATACCACCGGCACCCTCCCCAATGAACTTAGTGATCACCTTATCACTTATATTATAAAGCACAAATTTGCTTATACCAAGTCACCCATCTACAAGCTTATCAGAAATAAGAAAAAGTTTAACCATGAACTATTCCTAGCAGAACTAAAAGTCTGCAATTGGTCGTCCCTATATACCCTTCCCTTAGCAGAATGTGTGTCATACTTCAATGACACATTTCTAAACATTCTTGATTCCCATGCCCCAACCCGCCTAATTAGAATCAAAGACCGTATAGCTCCCTGGCTTTCAAAAGAAACCAAAGATAAAATTAAACTCCGTGACCATGCTTGGAAAACTTGGAGAACAACCAAAACTCCCCTAAACCGTATTAAATTTCAACAGCTGAGAAACTCCACGAAATCTGACGTTGCTAGAGACAAAAAACACTACTTCTGCCATCTCCAGGACAAACATCAGTCTAACCCAAAAAAGTTCTGGGCTGCATTTAATAACCTCCTCCACCCAGGCAAATCTACTACCCCAACGCCCGACCAACTCACTAACAAACATCCAGAGGATGTTGCCAATACCTTTAACACTTTTTTCACTGAGACTATCCAGTCCCTAGCCAATCATCTACCTAATTCCTCTTCACTCTTAACCCAGCCTCATGACTCACCTTCTATCTCCTTTAAACTCCAAACAGTATCTACCTCCTATATTCGTACCCTATTAAAAAAACTGAAACCATCCACCCTTGCGGCCGATCGCCTCCCAGCAGAATACTTACAATTAGCATCGGATGCCATTGCCTATCCCATATCAATATTGATTAATAGGTCTTTATCTGAGGCCACCATCGCCTCAATTTGGAAAACTTCTTACATCATCCCACTGCATAAGGGAGGGTCCTCTAAGGAAACCTCCAACTACAGGCCTATCGCAATACTGTCTCCTCTGGCTAAGATATTGGAACGGTGTGTTCACAAACAATTCCTTCACTACCTCACCATCAATAATCTTCTTTCTATTACCCAGCATGGCTTCCGCCCCCATCACAGTACGACCAGTGCTCTCCTCTCCTTTGTTGACTCAATTAATAGCAACCGCAACAAGAAACGTATATCCTCTGCTCTCTTTCTTGACTTGTCAAAAGCTTTCGACATGGTCAACCACCAATTATTGCTCCACACCCTGCAAACCCTTCATCTTGACAAATCAGCACTAAACTGGTTTAAGGACTACCTAGCTGACCGGCAACAAGCAGTCCAATGGCAAAATAGTCTATCCCAACTGCTGCCTAATAACATTGGGGTTCCTCAGGGCTCCATTCTTGGTCCCCTTCTTTTCTCTGTTTTTATAAATGATCTGTACTCTGTTATCCCCACAGCCACCTGCATTCAATATGCAGATGACTCCACCCTGATCTGCTCCGACCTCTCTCTTCAGAAACTCCAAGCAGCCACCCAACAATGTTTTGCCGCAGTCGAAAAATGGTTCTCTGACCTGAAACTTATCCTAAACCCAACTAAAACCAAGTTACTTCTCTTCCTCCCCTCGACAACAACTCCCATAGCTCAGGAACCTCCCCCTGTGAATCATAGGACCTTCTTTGTTGAATCCATTAATGGCACCATCATTGAGCCCGTCTCCCACACGAAACTATTAGGTATCACAATTGACCATAAGCTCAAATTTGACATGCACATTGCCCAAACCATTAAGTCAGTTAACAAAAAATTAGGCTCAATGTATAGAATCAGGAACTGTCTTACTCCCCATGCAAAACTAACCATTGCACATACTCATCTCCTCTCCACACTATTATATGCCTCCCCAATATTCTCCTTCCTCAATAAACGTGAGCTTAACAACCTCTCCACTACCTACCATCATATTGCCAGATTTGTCACAGGAACATCCTATCGGACCCACCATTGCGTCAACCTAAAGAAACTGGACTGGCTTGAACTACCTAATCTCCTCAAATTTAATCAACTAATCGAAGCTTTTAAAATTATTAATCAACCTGATAAAACTCCTGCCCTGTCCAAAATCCTGACCCCTTACTCCAACTTAAGCTGCCTTCGATCTGCAAACAGTAACCAGGTAATGACTATCAAATCAAACAATGTGGGAGGTGATGCTCTTTATGCTAACTCTATTGGGAAGCAATGGAACTCACTCCCAAACAGCCTTAGACTCATGACTTCCCTTAACCTATACAAAACTCATCTCCGAGCAATACTCAAGTCCCAGTGGTTATGCCCATGTCTAAACCCTGATTAAATCCAACACGCCCCTTAGCCCCTCTTCTCTCATCTCCCTTTTAAGAGCTTATATTGTAATTTTTACTTCCTTAATTGCACACATGTTAAGTGGCCAAACAAACAAAATGTACGTTCTAACAATCTAGCTGATACATATTGATGTCTCCTTGTTTCTGTGTTTCACTATGTCTTTTTTTCGTATTGTATTGTTATTTTCATTGTTATTCTTATTTGCATTGTTTATTATGTTCCGTAATTGGGAGCTTTTCTCCCCGGGCCTCTACTGAAAAAGGATATGTATCCAGTTGGACTAGCCCGGTCAACAAATGTAAAATAAATAAAAATAAATAAAATAGATGTAATTGTTACTCTCAAAATATTGGGTCAGGACACCAAGGTATGAATATCCGATAATTGCACTGTACTGTCATGCAGAAGGTAATGCCACATTATTTTCAACTTGGGATCAAGTGTTCCAGTGTCCCTGTATCTGGTTCTTTGCTAGAATCCCCAGACTATATAGATTTGTGGTCTTGGCTATTTCAAGTTTGTCCAAGCAATATGCAAATATGAACTACAGAAACAATAACAGTAAACAAAACTAGAAGAGGGGCAATAGTGTGTGAGAACCAAAACTAGCCAAATACAAACTTCAAGTAAGTGAGTTTTCTGGGAGTGTTCAAGCCACCCAGAGATGGACATTCCCACAGGGCATCATGTAGCCAAGTACCAGCATCCAGGATGCTGATAAAGCTAGAATCACAGAGATCTTAAAGTAAGCCAAAGAAATTACCAAGCACACACTGGGAGTCTGATCACACAGATGGAGTAAGCCAATAAAGGACCAACAGATTCTGCAGATATGGGGGGAACTCAAGCAATGCAGGGCAGCATTAAGTTCACAGCATTCCAATTTAAGAGTCCAAGGACCCCCTCTTTCATCAGACAAAACTTGCTCAATTATTTTGAATTTAAATTAAATTCAAAATAATTGAGCAAAATTCAAAATAATTGAGCAAGTTTTGTCTGCTGAAAGAGGGGGTCTTTGTACTCTTAAATTGGAATGCTGTGAACTTAAGTGGCAAGTTCGATTAAAAGCTTATAGGTTTCCTGTGTTGAACGATACATGCTCAATACAGTGCTTATTAAAATTGAAGGCACTGGATAGGTAATATATTTGGTTTTAAGTGTTTATATGTGATGGTTTTTATGGTCGTGTTTCAATTCAATGTGTTTTCTGTTCTATCATACTATATGGTAGCCAGGTATTTTTATGAATGAATTGACTGTTTATTTAGTTGTATTTCAGTCTTTGAACCACAAGATGACGATGTTTCTAAAGATTTGTTTCAGGGATGTAATTTCCTTTTCGGGTCACATGATTTAATGGAGGGTTATTTAAATTGTGTTCTTTACTCTGCTGTTGTTGTCGGAAGAAATTTGCTTTAATAAATACAGACACAAGCGCTTATATCATTTAAAATCTACTGTCTGATTTTTGATTTACCCTTCCACTTCTTCCTATTACTTCATGCTGTCAAGTCTGAATAACTCCATAAACCGCCATCTTCCTGATGCTCATCCCCAGGAATTTGAAACTTGGACACCCCCTCTCCAGAACAGGACTGTTTATGATGATCCACCCAGTATATCTCCCTGTACTTGAAACAGTGTGACACTGGGAAATCTGGAAGTCCCAAATTCACAACCTGACTCCCACCCAGCACCCCAGAATGACCTTATATTATGTAATTGCATAAGTGTCTGTTTCTGGGATTGCAATAGTGTATTACCAGTGTCCCCACAACTACAGTACTTACTGTATGGTCTGCCAGGTACAACTGGCCACCTATTCCTTGGCACCTCTACCAAAAACGAAGTGTATACTGACATCCTTGCATTGAGGCCAAGGTTTAAGATGACCAATGCCACTGTCTCCAAAATAGTGTGGGAGACCCTGACTGACATACTGTCTGCATAACACCACATCTGTGAGGAGCACATATGCTGTCAACCCTGCAACATGTCTCTGGAATATGTTAAAATTAATCTGGATGAAGATGAGGCTGTCAGATCTGGGAGACATATACCTGTATAATAGGATCCTGAATCTACCCAGGTATAAATACATTTAGTGCCTCTCTGTACTTGGTAAGCTTCAAAATCAGAGAAGTCTGACAGAGCTGTTGCCAAGACTGTAAGGTCTCAGAAGGCTATATATGCACCCTAGCACATTGCCACTGGCTGAAACAAGAATATGTATAGTACTGCACCTACCCTGCACCTGACCTTGGGTCTGAAAAGTTCTGATATAACTATTACCGAAGCCAAGTGCAAATTGTAACTACACATCATTACTATGCTAGGAGGACTTCATATACTGTCCCCTCTATGGCTCCTAGCACAACACTGACATGATTAGACACCTTTTCTTAACTAACAAAAAAGGGTCTGGGAAATCAGGTTCTATCCCTGCCTCTCTGATACATCTAACATGATAACATAAACCCAATGCCTGGTGCCAGGCTGAAGATGGTGTCATGATAATATTTTAAGATGGAGGCCATCAAATGTAGGAAGATTAGACATGCACATCAGCTCTCCACTCAAATTGTGGAAAGAAGACATAATTCCTACATGCCTGTGCTAAACTTCCAGTTCAAGATGGATGGACTGCATTTGCAAAGACTATTTATTTATTTTATTTACATTTGTTAACCGGGAAAGTCCAACTTGGAATGAAGCCAATTTTCAGCGGAGGCCTGGGGGGAAACACTCCAGATGCATGTGTTTGAACTCACCCGGTGGAAACCCACACGAATGCAGGGAGGACATGCAGACTTCACACAGAAGGCACCCCAGCCAAGAATCAAACCCGAGAACCTCTTGCTGTTAGGCAACAACGCTATCACTGCACCACTGCGCCATCCACTATATTGGCTATATATAGACTATAGTGTCTAAGAGATTAGATTTGCACCATGGGGCATCACCAGCACTGACCTTGGGGATAAATGCACTTTTTAAGTTTATTTTTGTTCCACAAACAGATGCCCACCAAGCCTATCAAGTGTTCCTCCTGTCTTCTCAAGCAACACATTCTTCAACCAGGATGCTATATATTCCTGTGGCTTATTCTTTCCTCCTATGAAAGGATGTTTGAGTGTCCAAAACAGTGTCATCCTACTTGGGAAATCATGGGTTTTCTCTGCTGGCCCCTCCAGTTCTCCTTTCACATGCTTCGTGATGTGTCTCTTCAAATACTTTGCCTCCTTGAAGGTAAACAGCCTTTGGGGATCCCTAATCTTCAGCAGTGTCTGCACCCTGGGCATGGACTACTCAACCCACCGAGGTGGGTTTCACGTTATTACACACTCACACACTCTCTCTCTCTCTGGCTAACTCCTACAATGCCACATTTGCTAGCTGAACATGAGTTGGCTTAGTCATAGTCATGGCTTTTTCCCTCTATGCCATAGAGCTGGCTATGAGAGGAATGCATATGGATGCTACCAGTAAACAGCTAACCCCAGATATGAGAAGGTGCAGTGTATTTCTTGACAGCACTTATTGTTTAGGGTCTAGACTCAGACCCATAGTATAGCTCAAAACCATTTGCCCTGGATGGAGAACATAAACAAAACTGATTTATCTCCGGTGGCCACAAGCAGGTGTAAGATGGATGGACTGCACTATATTTTAAACAATATGATCAACTAGGCCAGATATGCAGCATGGTTAGCATATCCAAGGGAGAACTGCATAAAGAACTGCTGTTTCCCCATGTGAAACCCTGACTTTAGCACACCTTAATGCCACTCTGAGAGCAAGACCCAGATACACACCATCCTCCCTTGTAGGAAGTCATAGTGTCATCATCCTGGTATCTGTATCAAGTAGGAGATGGTTCACAACCCCATACTAAGTCATTTCACCCCTACTAACAAGAACCTAAGTGTAAACCTTGGTTTGTTAGATCATATCTTCCCACTGAATCTCCACCTATATAACCACTCTGTTTACTTGACCCCGTGTTTGAGACCATCTGATAGCACTGTCTCCAAGCCAGTACTATCTGGTTGTCCCAGACTGATGCTACTATCTCTTCCCACTAGGATGACTGCATTTGGAATTGCTCCAGTCAGCCCAGTTCCAGGTTTAAAAGAGAAGATAGGCTCACGAGGACCAAAAGTGTCAGTGTTTGTGACATCAAAATTAACACAATGGCTTCATGACATTACCCATGTGGCACTACATATATTGCGATCTGCAAAAGACAAAACACACTTGAGATTAACTGTTACCCTTTCACCAAAAAGGCAAGTATATACAGTCTGCTACCAAAATATAACTGTTAGAATCACATACAATGTTACCCCAAGTCAGACCCAAGGTTCAAGATGATCTCACACCACCTTGAGTATCTTAGTACAGACCAGGTAACCTAGATTAGCACCAAGGTTTCCTGACCCCATTTCTAAAAAGATTACATATAGTTTTGCCCTCTTATGCCCAGCCATGGTCCAATCTGGCCCTTAGAAAGAGAAAGACCTTTGTGTCTTGGAGGTGAAGAATCACACCATGACTCTCTCTTTTCTCACATTCCCACTGGATAAAACCAAGTAATGCAGCCTCCTGCATCTGACCCAGAATTTCAGATGGTCTAATATTTTTCTCACCAAGAATGTAGTGTGTGGGAGAACTACATCACACCACTATACTGCAACCCCGTTTTACTTCCATAAGGTGTAACAGAAGGAAACAGTACTGTAGCCCAGAATTACACTGAATTATCTTTTGTCACAGGATAATAGGAGGTTACTGGCTATTGGCAAAGCAAATCTAAAATCAGCACCAACTGCCCCTGTCCAAGAGGGACATAGGTGAAACCCCGCAGGTAAATTTATGGTTTACAAGGTCACTTTACCTTGTAAAGAATACACACTGACCCAGTAGTGACCATAAATACATATGATCTGATACTGCTGTACTTATGACAGAGGCTGCAAATGTAGAAATTCCAAATTTATATTATGGCTGCCTGACACTACCCATAAAAAGAATATATGCAATATGACCCCAAGTACCTAGGCAGGACTTTACAGATGATCTGATGTCTTCATCAGCAAGACTTTAGAATCTTGAAGGATCAGATCTGTACCCAAGCTCACTGCTGGCAAACCTAGCAGAAATTCATGTGGTGCTCTTTCCTAATGCAGCTTCCCCAAGGTCTGACAAGACGTAGTGCTGTTGCTGTGTATAACAGGAGCTTAGGATCTTCTGTGCCCAGATTAGCACTGTGGAACCATACCACAATACAGCAACACATCAAAAAACAACATATACTGACACCTGCACTGTCTGTCCTCATCTCTAATCCAGTTACACTTGTGCCTTGCCAACAGTGGAGGGTTTACAAAGCCACATTCATATGCTGATTTAACTCCACTGTATTTTATAAATACATATGCTGCTATTGTCTGCACACATCTTTTTCTGGGTTTGAGACAATCTAATGTCTCTGTCTGTTGAAACAAGGCAGCCAGATATAGAAGGCCCAGATTCACATGCCAGCTTCCATCCAACATTCAAGAAAGATGGCATATTATGCTGCCTTACAGCTTCTCTGCAGTGAGTTTCAGATGATGTGACAAGTCTCTCTGAAAACAAAAGATAGTATGATCTGGGAGGCCAAAATTCAAATTCTACTCTGTCAACCTTCTTGCAAGAGAAACCTCCCAGAATACCATACTCCAGCAACAGGAACAGAGTCTGGGATGTCTTGATCTTACTGTCACTTACACCACAGGGTGTAGGAAGCCCAGATTTAGAATGTATCTTCCCTCTACCTTCTGTAGAAGACACACACACACACACACACACACACACACACACACACACACACACACACACACACACACACACACACACACACACACACAAACCACACATCAAAGACATATATATATACTTTATCAAACACACACATACTTGCACTTCTTTGCCCAGTCAGTAGTTCAACATGGTTTGTTGCTGATATGGATAAGTCAGAGGATGTCAGATGTAGTCCTGCCCAAGAACCTGCATTCATTGTTGCCCCTCTGTTATACTGCAAATTTTTACATATTCAGTTGTCACAAACAGTCAGAAACATTGCTGTTCTCAGTCAGCACAAGGTTTGAGACAGGACATTGTCATCTCACCAAGATCACGACTCAGGACAGTATGTGAATCTCAGACTAACACTCTGCTAGACTAACTCTCTCAGAATGCCATACAATGCTACCACTGAGCTTAGCTCCAAGATGCAGATAGTCAGCCACTGCTGTCTGTCAGCATGATAGTGTAGTCAGTGTCCTAGCTTCACACCCTGGCTCTGTGCCGCCATCCTGGAGAAGACATTACATATTGCTGCTTCATTTTGCTAAGTCATGTGTTCAAGAAGAATGAATGCATCTTTCCGTGAGAGTGGCATCTTAAGGTCTTGGTGGCAAAGAATGAAAGTTTGGTTCTCTGCCATTTCTCTTTCAAAGAAAGCATATAGTGCAGTTCCTGCACACAGGGTCAGATTGAAGATGGTGCAAGGCAAATGTCAGTGACAACAAAGTGTCCGGGAGTCCCACATTTACACCATGGCTCCCTAACTCTTTTTCAGGAGAAAAAATATATTGCAATGCCCTACCCCTGGCCTCAGAGTTCAGTACAATCAAACACTGCTACTGGCAAAGCAGTGGAATATACAAGATCCAGACTAGCACCTTTGCTTCCACCAGTGCCAACTGGGAGAAGTGCATGCTTTGATACACTGACCCCAATGGCCCTAGTACTGAGCTAGACCTACTTAAAAGTCTGACAAAAAGGCACCGAAGACCAGATTCAAATGCTGGCTCACCAACAAAGATAAAAATGTATATCCTACCTCCCTGCCTGTACCCAAACTGGAGTTGAAGTCTGACACTACTCTCATAAAAATGTAAGGTCTGGGAAGACCAGAAGTGCACCCTGGCTCCCTAACACCACTCATATGATACACTAATACAGTACTGTGTTGAAACCTTGGTTTGAGAAAGCCCAGTTACATGCCTACCAAATGCAAGACATCAGAGACACGGGAACACAGATTAGCAAGCTGATATCATCACAGAAAGACCCCATATAACAACACTTCCACAGAGCATGACCCCCAAGATTGATATACTCAGATTCCACTGAGAGCAAGAGCCAAAGGGTCTTGAACATGACATTTGCACCCTGGTTTGCCTCCACTTGTTTACTAAAAGTAAATAATTAGTATTTCTGTTTATTTTAGGTCCCCCAAACAGATGCATCCAGTAGCCAATATGTACATACAAGCATATCTGTGCTGCGACTGATCCCCACAGAGTCAACATAATGCTTCTGTGAGACTAAACAAGCCTATAAGCTGTAGAAGGCACAAATTCACAGGCTTCTCCCACCTCGCACCATGCCAGTATTTTATATTCTGTCAGGACATAGATACCTAGCACAGAGCTTGAGGCATCCTGAAAAGAGACTTACCAAAACCATAAAAAAATAACCTGTAGGCACAAATTTGCAACTTTCTACCTCATACACCTCCTTAAAGAACTACATACATTACCAGAGTGTAGGTTCAGAGACAGGGCTTGGTATAGCCTTATGCTACTACTACAAAGCCTGCAGAGTACTGAAGACCCAAATTCACACCCTGACTTCCCTTCACCTCCCCTTGAACTACAAACTTCAACACAATGCCTGGCCTGTGGATCAAGACAGCCTGATACTGTCCATGATAACACCAAGACTGTCACATGTGTGAAGCCAAGGTCTACACCTTTGCTTCCTGACACCACCCCTGGAAGGATGGAAGGCAAACACCATTCCCCACCATAGGTTCAACAGTGGTGCACTACTCCTTTTGGCAAAACCAAGGCCATAGAGTACTGCAGTACAAGACTCAGCACCTGGCTCCCTACCACCTCTTCTTAGTGCAAAGCACATACTGCAGTCCCATGCACTAGGCCCAGGATTCAGACTGCCCAAACCACTGCTCAGTATTACAGTTAGATGTATGAGGGCAAATTTACTCCAGGACTGTATGTCAGTGCAGCAAACCAAACACACCATGACTCCCTACACACAGCCTTAAGGAGGTTTAACATTGCTGTTCTTAGACATAGGAGAAGCTCAGGTGCAGGTTTTTACACAGACTCCCAGATACTGTTCCATTGGAAGAGCACATACAATGCTGCTACATGGACACAGGCTCAAGCTAGTAAGATGCTGCTCTGGCTCAGAACCTGTAGGTGCTGGAAGCTCTGAGTTCATGCCATATTTCCTTGACATTGCCCTGACCAGTACTAAGCCCAGTATTCGAAATGTCCTAACACCATTCCTGTGAAGACTTCAGGTTCTAGAAGCACCAGCTTTGCACCACCCTGGATCCTTTCCACCACCATCCCTGTAAAGAATTTGTAATGTCAGAATCTGCTATGCCCATGCCCAGGTTTCAGGGGGACCAATGCCACTGCTGCTGATAGGAAGAACTCAGGGTTGGAGGATATATAAGTGCACATCCTAGTGCGATGCCATCACTAGAGAAAAACTGCATACACCACCTTTGCATCAGATCCAGAAGCCAGACTGATACCCTGCATGCTTAGCCCCACCACTGCAAGGAAGAAATACACAATAGTCAGTTCAAAACAGTGTGACACACTAACTGAAAAGACTATGGATTTGGAGTACAGAGGAGATCATGGTGCTACACTCCTGTCCCCAGAATGAACATAGTGATTCACAACCCTTTGCCTTGGGCATCCAAGACTACTGTCTGTGGAAAGACTTCAGGGTGTAGACTCTAGATTCACACTGTGGCTTCAAGCCAATGGGAAGACTGCATATACTACTGACTGTGTTATTCAGACCCCGGGTTGAGATGGACAGACTACACTCTGCCCAAGACAACAACAGTTGGGAAGTCAGATTCACATGCAGGTTACTACTATTCCTAAAGTTGCTATCCCCAGATCTTACCCCAGCTGTCTTTTTTTGTCTTTATTCATTTTCACCTTCATGTGGCTCTTGACCATTAGACTGCTGACAAGAATTGTCAATACGGTAGCCATCAAAATACTTCTTAAGTCTATAACCCTTATGTGTCCCACAGCTAATCTGCTGTGCTGAAACAGATATTACAATGCCAGGAACATTACTGTGTGCATGTTTCCACTATCAACTTGATTACAGCTCAAGGTACTCCTTATTGACCCCTGCACAGGGTTGAACCTGTGCAACCTGATTCACTGTTCTAGCTTGTAATAGCAGCCACCACATCAGCGGGAAGAGCACCTTTCTTCTCCTCCAGGATGGATGAAGTCAGTCCCAGTCTACACAACTAACTCACCCAAGGCCCAGTCACTATTCACCATTCAGTACTAGGACATCTGTCTCACACTTAGGTTTTCATCAGTGTATATGACACAGCTATCCTTGTTCCCAGGTTTCCTGATGGCTTGACTTACACTCTCAAACAGCCCAAGGACACAGATTTCAGCAGGCCCAGATATACACCTCAACTCTAAAACACCAACCAAGAGGAATTCATATACAGCCATCACTAAGTCACAAGCTCCAGGTTTGAGACAGACTGACAATACTCTTTGCTGAAATCAAAAGGCTGCATATTGTCTAAGAGGGTGAGATTTGTACCTTCCTGCATCATACCTCACTTGGAAGGGCAGGATAAACAACCAGCCCCGATTTCCATCCCCAGACTCAAAACAGTCTGATAGTGTTCTTGAAGAAACAAGATAGTTTACATGACACACTCAGAAACTATGACTCCCTGGCAATATCACAGGAGAATCCCTGATATTGACACTTACCTGGTGTATGGCCATATTTGAGATACAGAGGCCCTTCTCTAACATTGTAAAATATGAGGACCAAATTTGCAGACTGTCTTGACATTTTTAACACCTTTCGGCCGAGAAATTACCCAGCCTTCTTCAGACAAATACTACACAACATACAACAGCCTATTTATATAGGCTTCAACACAAGGAAATTAAAATACAATTAATTAATTACAAATTTAAAGGAAAAGTATATATATTTTATTTATTTATTTATTTTACATTTGTTGACCGGGCTAGTCTAGCTGGATATATGTCCATTTTCAGTAGAGGCCCGGGGAGAAAAGCTCCACACAATTTAAACAAAGTTCACATCCATAGAAAATACATATTTAGAATGCATATACATTTTCTTGAACAGAGAAGGCTGAAGTTTACAAGTACATAACGAGGTTACACATATTTGAATAGACTTAGTATAGTTAATAAGAAGTTACATTTAAATGTTACTGAAGAGTACTAGTTAATAAGAAGTTACATTTAAATGTTACTGAAGAGTACTAGTTAATAAGAAGTTACATATGTTACTAAAGAGTACTAGTTAATAAGAAGTTACATTTAAATGTTACTGAAGAGTACTAGTTAATAAGAAGTTACATTTAAATGTTACTAAAGAGTACTAGTTAATAAGAAGTTACATTTAAATGTTACTGAAGAGTACTAGTTAATAAGAAGTTACATTTAAATGTTACTAAAGAGTACTAGTTGAGAGAAGAGAAGAAAGCAATAGTGTCGATGTAGGTAATAAAGGAAGATAAGGAAAATGAAATGGAGAAGCAGTTAGGTAATAAATCTAGAAGTAATATGAGTCACTTTAAAGAATCCAGTACTAGCAGGGACTGTGATGGAGAGGAAGCATAGTAGTATTTAATATGAAATAGATTTAGAGAAAAGAGGCAAAATAAGTTAGAGAAAAGAAGTAGATTCAGAGATGAGAATCTTGATTGATTCAGGTAATAATGGATAAGTTGGTCAGTCCGGTTTAGAACAGGGGCACATCCAGTGTATTTTCAGGAAGAGCTTAAGCTTATTTTTAAACAGAGTAGTAGAGGGAAGTGTGGTAAGTTCAGAGGGAAGTAGGTTCCAGGTTTTTCCAATGGAAATAGAAAACAGAGAGTCTCCAGCTCTATTGTTTGATTTGTTGATGTATACAAGAGATTTTTGTGATGATCTTAGGGACTTAAGGTTCTCATAGGGGTGGATAAGATTAGATAGGATGGGTGTTTTGTCAGGTTGATACAGTATTTTGTGGATGATGGTCAGTTGATTATATTTCAGATGCTGGTGAAATTCAAGCCATCCAAGGTGCTTTAGATTAATACAGTGATGAGTTCTATAAGGATTACCTGTGGCAAATCTGGCTATGCTATTATAGGAGTCTTCTAGTTTTTTAAGGTTATTTTTTGACAGATTGGTAAATATGGGTGAGGCATAAAGAAGGGTGGAGATAAGGTGTGTGTGGGCAATGGTTATTCTAGTTGCAGGAGTGAGGAAGGATTTAATCCTGTAAAGAGAGCCTATTTTTTTATTGGTAGTTTTCAGAATGTTGTTGACATGGGCAACAAAGTTTAGGTTATTATCTATGGTGATACCTAGCAGTTTGATAGTTTGATCTTGGGATATGAGTGTACCGTCATGGGATGATACAGAGAAGTCTATTGGTGGAGATTTACTGGTAAGTGTAAAAAGGAGAAGTTTAGTTTTTTTAGGGTTTAATAAGAGGCAGCGTTTTGTAAACCATAGTTCTACAGAGTTAAATGTGTCTTGAGATAGGGAGTGAAGTTCAGATACAGATGAGGCAGTGCATATAAGTGTAGAGTCATCTGCATATTGGATGCATGTAGCTTGGGGAATTACTTGGTGAAGGTCATTGATGAATATAGAGAACAGGAGAGGGCCCAGTATGGAGCCTTGAGGAACTCCAATATTAACCGGTAGCTGAGTAGAGAGAGCGTTGTTCCAGAGTACAGCTTGATGTCTGTTATTTAAGTAGGAATGGAACCATTTTATAGCTAGTGTGTCAAGAGACAGAGATTTGAGAATGTTTATGAGTAAAGTGTGATTTACCATGTCAAAAGCTTTGGACAGGTCTATGAAAAGTGCAGAGGAGAGCATGTTAAGGTTTCGGTTGTTATTGATAGTGTCAATAAAGGAAAGGAGGGCAGTAGTTGTGCTATGGGAAGGTCGGAAGCCATATTGGGTGTTGGAAAGCAGGTTATTATGGAGAAGATGGTCTAGCAATTGCCTATGGATACATCTTTCCATGATCTTAGATAGAGGAGAAAGTAGGGCTATGGGTCGATAATTAGAGAGTTCAGTGGAGTCTCCTCCTTTGTGAAGGGGAATAATATGAGAGACTTTCCAGAGTTTAGGGATATATCCTTCAGTGATGGTTCTATTTATGAGGATGGAGATGGGGTAAGCAATTGATTTGGCTGCTATCTGTAAGTATTCTGACGGTAGTTGGTCAGCAGAAGGAGTACATGGTTTCAGTTTTTGGATAAGGGTGAGAATAAATGCTGTGGGGACAGGTTGGAAGAGAAAAGGTGGAGGTGGGTTAGAGTCAGAATTGGATGTTATGTCTTGAGGAGAGAGCTGACAAGCAAGAGCTTGAATTGCTTTGATAAAGAAGGTGTTTAAGGTGTTTGCAGTTTGTTTAGGATTGTCTTTGTCAGTGCCTTGTGGGTTAGGTGTGATAGATTGACTTGGATGTAATAACTGATTAATACTTGACCAGAATTTTTGGGGTTTATTGTGGTGGGTCTGCTGAAATTGTAAATAATGGTTTTTTTTTATCAAACACTATGGCTTTTTTTGTTTCATTTCTCAGTTGTTTGTAGTTTTGGATGTCAGTATGGTTTTTAGTTAAGCGTGATTTATTCCAGTATTTATTTCTGAGATGGATTTTTTGTTTGGTTTCCCTAGTAAGCCATGGAGCAGATTTTGTTCTTATCCTGATACAATATATTGTATTGACCATGAAGTCATTAGGGAAATTATTGTAAAGAATTGGAGTATTATATTAGAAGATAATGCATTAGTTAAATTAGTAGGACGACAACCAAAATTTACATACAGAAGAGGTGTTAACCTCAAGAATTTGGTCGAGATGACCACGGTTAAAACTAAAGACAAGGTTGTTGGGATGGGGAAATGTGGCATGTGCCCTCAATGTAAATACATTTCTCCTGGGAATAAAATTAACATTAATAGGAAAACTTATTTTATTAATGGTAAATATAATTGTGAAACCAGGGGGGTTGTATATATTGCATTATGTGAGAAATGTCCTTCCTTCTACATAGGTAAAACTGAGAGGAAATTAAGGAAAAGAATTTATGAACATTTGTATGCCATAGGTAGGAAGGACTTAACTAATGCACTTGCTAGGCATATTGTAGAACATCCAGAACACTCTTTTTTATTCACGGTTGTCCACCAGGTCAAAAATGATATTAGGGGTGGCCCATGGCAGTTATATCTGGAAGAACAAGAAGTGTTTTGGCAAATTAGAACATCCGCACATTTGCCCCCTGGTTTGAATGATTATGCCTCTATTAAATGCATTCTTAAGTTAAAAGCACTGCTTAGATAAAAATGATAAATTGTATTTTATTTGGATATTGCTGCTATATCACCAAAGCCACTAATAGTTGAAAGATGAAGGTTTTACGAATGTTTTATACAGCAATAACTTTTAGGATGTTATATGTATGCTTTCTCAACAAGTTTTATATAATTTATATATTTGGTAATTTGCTATTTATTTATTTATTTGTGAATATTTAAAATTCATAAGGTTTAGACTTGTTGTAAATTTCCAAAAAAATATTAGTATTTATATGAGAACTCTGGAGTTCATTGAGTAGGTATTGTTTTTAATTTGGATTATACTTTTATTTTCAAAATGCATTTTTGTACTATTTCACTTTTCCTTTAAATTTGTAATTAATTAATTGTATTTTAATTTCCTTGTGTTGAAGCCTATATAAATAGGCTGTTGTGTGTTGTGTAGTATTTGTCTGAAGAAGGCTGGGTGATTTCTCATCCGAAAGCGCTTACATTAATAAACAGTCCGTGCCTTGGCTGAGTCAGTCCGTTTTCATTTTTTTCTTTTGAGGTATAGTTTTTATTTGGTTTCGTGTTTACTTAATTTTTAACACCTTTATTGAATTATCACTTCAGACATAGGCAAGCTTACATTTATATTAAAGTAATCAGACCATATTAACAAGTTCACATTTACAAACATTATATGATATATAACAATGTATGTGATGTATAACCTAAGCAACATTGCATGAATTATACATATATAACAATGTATGTAATGTATAACCTAAGCAACATTGCATAAATTACTCAAATCCTGTTTTCTCTTTAAACCTCATTCCTCCTCTAAAACATTATGTATTGTTCCCACAATTCCCATTTTTTTCCCTATGTAATTTACTCCTACTATTTTCTAAAGATCCCACTTCCTGTTCTTTTATCTCTGTTAAAATATTCACTATTTCAAGTACAGTTGGTTTAGATTTTGAGTTCCATTTTCTGGTAATTGCTTTTTGTCAGCCACCAGAATTAAACTTAGCAAGGCCTTACTGTGTCTATACAATTCAGATCCTGTATCCCAGCTCAAAAAATCATTTCCTTAGTTACACTCATTTACTCACCCAGTATTCCTGATACAGTACTCTGTAGGGAATTTTCAAAGTCTGGCAACTCACTACATTCCCAAAACATGTTCCTAGTTACCTCTTTCTTCCCCATCACACCTACATTTGCCATCTACCTGAGAAAGAAAAAATATTTGAAGTTTGTTTGGGGCATAAAAGTATCTATGCAAATACTTCCAGGCAACATTTTATATCTTCTAGACTTTGTTGTACGTTTGGAAGTTATACATATGCCCTCCCATTGTTTCTTTGTGAAACTGCATATCTAATCTAATCTCTCTCTGCAGTCTTTTCTGAACTCTTCTGATTGATTTCTATACTTGATGCACAATAATTTATATACCCTACGAATTATTCCTGTAACAGCCGCTTCTGTTCTACATTCAATTAAAAATTCATCCAGTACAGGTCTTTCATCTAGGCTTCCCCATCCAGGTCTTTCATCTAGGTTTCCCTATCCCTTTCTTTTTGTCTTCCCTATCAGGAATTGATATCAGAATACAGACAATCACCTAGTCTGCAATCCAATTATCTTCTTGCCATCTTCCCATTCTGTTCTCTTTCCTTCTTTTGTTATTTGTTCCCGGTACCTTGGTTCCTTTGACAGCTTCTTCCAGTAAATTCCAGCCCCCTCTTGTCTGTTCTCTGTACCCCTAACTGCAGTTGTTCCTATTGTCAGAATCTTTCTCCATTCCCATGTTGGCTTAGTTCCAGTTCTTAGTATATTTTCTCCTACTTTATGAATACAATACTCTGTGTGACCATTATTCTCCTTTAAGGATCTGTGTCCAAAAATCTCATTATTTCCTTATTTCTTGAATTACCCCTTGCTTCATCATCAATCACCACCATCATCATCATCCCTTTCCACTTTGAATTGTAGCTTTCTAGTTGTGTTATGTATAAGAGCTTTAACTGTGTAACTCTGAAATATCCCTTCAAATCAGGTAATCTTAAACCTCCTTGTTCTGTTGTGAGGATCAGCTTATCCTACTTGACTTCCCTCTTCCCTTTCCAAAGAAAATCCTTCAATTCTTTATTAATTACTGTCCACAACTTTTCTCTGGTAGATAAAAATATGCTTGACCTATGTATAAAACTAAAGGGACTAAAAACATTTTACTGCTTGTATCTTGCTATTCATATCTATATGCAAGAGCTTCCAGTTTCTCAGTTTTTGTATTATCTTTTGTTTAGTCTCTTCCCACATATCCTTAGCTGCCATAACTGAATCCTTTTTTAATCCATACAGCCGAATACTTAATTTATCATGTCCTCATAAATATGGGTATTGCCCTTTGTTTTATCTTTATTAATTTTATATCCTGAAAAAAATATGAATCTGTATCAGAATATTCTACAAAACTGAGATATCCTTTTTTGGTTCCATCGGGTACAAAACAATATCATCTGCAAATAATGCCAACTTTTCTTGAACACCATACCAATTATATCCTTGAATTTTTGAGTCCCTTATTCTCCTTCCCAGTGGCTTCAAATATAATGCAAATAACAAAAGAGAAAGAGGACACCCCTGCCTGGTTCCTCTGTTCAGACACAACTTATAAGAGAGGAACCTTCCCACTTTTATTTTTGCCTCCAGTCCCTCACATATTCACCTAATTAACTGTATTGTATCAGGAAATTCAAATGATTCCATTGTGCTAATCATAAAATCCTAGCTTACTCTGTGTAATGCTTTCTCAGCATCAAGACCTACCTATAACAGTTGCATTTTCTTACATTCTATTTCCCCCTGGATCATCATTGTTCTATAAATGTTGCAAAATGTTTGTCTCCTCTCCACAAAGGCACATTGGTCCATATCCGTCAGTTTTGGCATCACCTTTACCATTCTTTTAGCCATTATAGACTTAAACACTTTATAATCATGGTTTAGAATTGAGATGGGCCTATCTGAAGCTGGATCAGATGGGTCTTTACTGTCTTTGGGTATTGCAGCCACAACAGCTTTTTTTTCCAGGATGTTGGTGCCTCCTCTCCTTTTAAAATGTTCTTAAACAAAACCTTCCAGATTTTTATCACTTTATTCCATCCTAAATTCCAAACTCCCCCTGGAATACCATTTTTTCATTTAGATTTTCCTATAGATTGGTTATAGATCATAATTTTTATCTCATCTTCTCTTGTCTTAACTGTTGAGCCTCATCTATCTCTAACCTTGGTATATTGAAGTCTTCCATAAATATTTCCATTTGCACTTTTTCTTGATTTCCACTTCTCTGCTTTATACAAATGTTCATAATTTTTTTTGAAATATCTCTAATACCTCTACAGGATCTCTGGTTATTTTTCTTGTTATAGGCTCCCTATGTTTTACAACAACCCTTTCTACTTTCTGTTGCCTAAGTCATTGTGCTAAAAGTTTTTGTGCTTTGGAGTTATCAAAAATCAATTGCTTAACAGCAATCTTTCTAAACTCATGCATATTATCCATGTAGTCCCTTATTTTCTCTTTAGCACTCTGCAAATGCATCGTGTCTTGTTCTATGAGAGTCCCCTTATTTTGTAATATTTTAACCTTTGTCAGCCCCTCCAAATAATTTGTATTACTTCTTAACCAGATCTCTTTCTCTTTTATTTCTATCCAACTTTTAAATCCCATTTTCATTTTATCCCACTCATTAGTATTAACTTCTGGATTACTTTATTATCTTCCCCAATAACTCCTGAATAATTTACACTATCCATTCCTTGATTTTTAATGGGTAGTTGGGGAAGCAACAGTGTCTCCTCTTTACTTCATTACCCTGTATTTTTACCTGAGTAATTAGTGGAGCATGATCTGAAATAGATATTGGATGTGTATCAAAGTTGAAGATAACACAACATAGGATAAACTTGTGGTAAAGAAGAGCTTGCAGAAACAGTAAAATCCAAACTAACAAAAAATGAGCTTTTGCAATGCCAAGGAGTTTATTAAAACAAGCATTTTCTTCAGTATAACATAAAACACAATAAATAAAATCTTTATATATAAAAAACAAGCACGGCACAGCCAATCAAAATAAGACTTAAATCATTCAATTAAAAGTAATACATTTAAAGAGATATACAGCACTTTTAAGAATGTACCACATACTAAGACAAATCATTTCAAATGCATCTGCTTATGTTTCAGTATAGGTTTAATACTGACTGTGTAATTGATACCAGGAGACTGGTCAGCTTGCATACTTATGATCCAATCGTATTCTCTTAATTCAAGTCTATTATTCAAATCACCACCCCTGGAACTCTTATGAACCATATTGATCACTCTAATCCTAAAGTCATGAGAGATGCCACAGTAATTAACATGCTTGGCAAGACCATTAGTTATGACACCTCTACAAATGTCAGACCTATGCTCAAGAATTCTGTCACTTAAGTGTCTAGTAGACTTCCCTGTATAGAAACCAGAACAGCTTATACAAGTAGCCAGGTAAACTATGGTGTCAGTATTACAGGTCATGAAACACTTAAAACTAAATTTCTTGTGAGTGACAGGACGAATATAATGGTCAACACTACATATTAAACTACAGCATGAACAATTATAACAGGGAAAAGTCCCAGTTTTATTTGAGAGGACCGGCTTACAAGTACACCACATCTTTATAACATAACCTAATTTTCCAACTGGGGCAAGTTCTATATGCAAAGGCTGGTCTCTCACCTGTATAATTTTCAATTCAGGTAGTGCCTTCAGAATACCCCAATTGTTACCAATAATGCTCTTAACTGCATTATTACATCTACTTATGTAATTATGTAGCGTACTGTATCATTACATTGTATATCATTAGAGTTAGAACTAATAATAGAATTGTTGGACAGATAAGGTTTCGCCTTACTCTCCCTTTGACTCATGACTTAATTTCTAATACTATCCAATATATCTTTATCATAACCTCTTTGTATAAATTCCTCAGTCATTTCATTTATCTGTTCAATACATTTATTAATATTGGTATTTAACTTACTAGCATGTAAATACTGACTCTTGACAATCCCTCGAAATGTATGGTTAGCATGCATGCTGGACCTGTGCAAATATCTGTCAACATATACTGGTTTCTTGCATATACAGGTATTTAATAAAGAACCATCATACTCAATTTTAACATCTAAGAACTCACTTTCTGTCTGGAAGAGTTCATCTGAACTTCCAAAAATTCCATTGTACCATTTAAAAAATCTACAATGTCGAAGTTCTTTGAATTCACCATAGCAAATAAAAAAGACATTTTCCACAAATCGTTTAAAGAAGGGGACTTTAGAGGCATATTTTTCTGGGCCACCATAAATATAAATATTCTCCCATTTATTCAATGTGAGGTTGGCATAGGTGCTAGCAATAAGAGTACCCACTGCCACCCCAGCTATCTAATGGTAAAACTGATCATTAAACATAAAGATGTTATCAAGTACCAGTTCAAGCATTGCACACAAAGTTTTAGTCTCTCTGTTATTAACGTTATCATATTCAGACAGTAATTCCCTTATTGCTATTAGGGATCATAGTAAATAGAGACTTTATATCCAAGGTCACAAAATAAAAGTCACATACTGTATTCATATTAAACCATCCATTCAGCTGAGATAAAAAGTCACCAGTATCCCTAATAAAACTCTTGATATAAATCAAATATTTACTGAACACATGTTGCAAATGTAAAGAAATAGGCTCTGTCACTCATCCCCTTCCAGAAATAATTGGATACAATGGAGCACGGATTAATGATTTATGAATTTTAGGTAACCCATACATTACTGGAATAACCGGATCAGTCACAGTCAAAATGTTAAAGACTTCAAGTGAAATGTCATTCATAAGCTGTAGGTCAAAAATGCAAGATTTAACATTGGTGATGTGTTTCAATATTTTTTTAAAAGCCTGAGTGTCAGATAATAAGTCATACATTCAATTAACATACTCTTCTTGGTTCATTAATACCAATGAAACACCTTTGTCCACTTCCTTAATTATAAGGTCATAATCACCTTGTAGCTTAATTAAGGCTTCATGTTCTGCCTTAGACAAATTAAACAGTCTTTTTTTTTTAAGTTATTTAATTGGTGTAAATCTCTAAGTTCGCACATGTCATTAAAGGCAGTGATAACAGGGTCACTTAATGGGATAAATGTACTAGACCTTGTACAAGGATGAGACACAAGAGAGTTTTTAAATATCAATTTAAAAATCAAATTACGAGTAAACAACTTTAGGTCACTGAGAGCTTCAATGATGGTATGTGAAGCTGAAGGAATGAACTTAATACCTCTACTGAGTAAAGCATGATCAGCATCAGTAAGGTTAAACTTAAATTCACAACAGAAGTGGGATTAACTATGGATGATGTGCAGACCCGCTCCGTGTTTGTGGACCAGTATACCTTTTTCCTCCTCCTTCTCATCTTTTTTGTGGTCAGCCCCTGGATGAGTCCCTTCTCAATACCAAAATCTTTTCTGGGAGGTTTGGAAGTATGGTCAGCAGAGATGATAAAAAATTCTCAGAAGCCAATGAAGTTTCCGAAGTTGTGACCATTGATGATATTGGAGCAGTCATTAAAGATGATAATAGAGAATTTGCAGTGGTTGTAGTAGTAGTTAATGCAGTCCCATCCAATTCATGGATGCCATTCAAATGTTGACTCAAAGCAGGAGGAACTGGAGTGGGTGGATTAGCGAAGTCATCCAACGTATCCAGCTGATGTCGCATTGCTCTGGTTGCAGGTGCTGTTTTAACCATCTTCCCTTTATTTGGCCAACTAAAATGTCTGATTGAAAATCATTCACATCCCTGGCCGACTTACATTTTTTAGTATCTTCTAAGCCCCATTCAAAAAGTTGCAAATGCTCAAGCATTTTGTTGTAAAGAGGAATACAGTCCTTAAAGGCAGGCATACCAAGTGTATCATTTTCCAACTCAATAATCTCATTTTTCAAGTCATTCCCAATACTAGAAAAAAGTAATTCATCAGTTCCATATATTTAAAACTAATTTTACAATTCAGCTCTTGCCAGCTCTTTACTAATGCTGGATATGTTTCCCAAAAGGTGGCATTTTTAAAATCTGAAGACCGTGAGGTACTACAATCAACTCAAGATATGCTGCAAAACTAAAATGCGGCCACTGCAGCTTCTTGAAAGCTTGAACCTTATGCTCCAAAAATACAATTTGGTTAAGACACTGTTCAGAAAAAGGAGGAGGATGTGACATACCTTCATGAATAGTAGCACTGGCTCAGCTCAAAAGGGGATTATTTGAAACAGTCAGTAATTGAGTAAGGTTGCAAAAAGATGCAGTCTTAGAATGTCCATTCAAGGCTGGCTGTGTCATAATATTCTACCTCTTGGTGCCCATGGCAATCAAAGTACAACAAAGAAGACAACACAACACAAGGTAAACTCATACTGTGCTTGATTTTTATATATAATGATTTTTATTGATTATGTTTTATGTTACACTGAAGAAGAATTTTTATCCAAAAGCTTTGTTTGTTTTAATAAACTCCTTGGCATTGCAAAAGCTTATTTTTGTTGGTGTGTATCAAAGTTCTCAATTAAATGGACATGTTTCTGTGAAATATAAATTCTATCAAGTCTAGCCCAGTTATTGTACCTTGGGAAATAATAAGTAAATCCTCTCAGAGTTCCTGCTACTGAATTTGTATCTTTCATACCAGATATTTTCATAAATGTCTTCAGAAACCTACACTTTTTGTTATATTTTCCTTCTGATCTCCCAGATACATCCTCATTGTTACAAATCCAGTTTTAATCCTCACCTATAAGTAATTTTCCCTGCTGAAAGCTGATTATTTCTCCCAATTTTTAGCTCCAAAATATCAATTTTAGGTGGAAAATTTAAATACATGCTAGTGTAATCTTCACCCCTTGTCAGTAATCTCTTACAACTACAAATCTTCTATTATCTTTTCCCCTCTTCTATCACTATTGGAGCTCCTCTGACAATTAATGTAAGAATGCCTCTTTTCCATTGTCCCTGATATTCTGTAGAATATCCATCCTGAAGTATTTTCTTTATCAAATTCACATGCTCAGTTACTTCCAAATGTGTCTCCTGTAGCATTGCTATTTGCAGTATGCATTTCTTAATATAATTAAGTATTCTTTTTTGTCTGTACCTGTGAGCATACCTTTCAACCTGGAAACATCAAAAATCTGGACAAATGCCATGAAAAAGAGGTACAAATCTGTATGCTGATTAACATCAAAGTTGCATATATAATTATGTAACCCCACCCACTCCGGTGGAATTGTGGGATACCAACTTTCAAATGCAAACTGAAGAACAGACAACCAAAATATGGCCCTGCAGCCATTCTAATGTCCAATTACTTGGCCATTTAACCACATTTACCATAAACACTGTAATGTGCATACTGCTTTACTTCTACGATGATTATTTGGATTTTATTTTACATTTTTTAGCACAAACACTAACAGACATCTGCTAAACAAAGCAGTACAGTCTCACAATGAAAACAGACTTGGCAATGGCATTAAAACTTCTCTGCCCTTGAAACTCACATGCATTGAAACAGCATTGAAACCCACATCCAAAGAAAATGCTTCTGGCCAGTGGTGGATAAAGATTACCTTTGGGCTGTTTTCAAATCATAGGCCCCTTGCACACGAAACATATGTCTCATGTTGACGCTGCTTCTCGTTTTCTTCAGCCTCCAAATGCTACAGTCTCTCAGCTGATTCGAATTCAAAATGTTTGACTTCCAGACTCCCAAGAAAGGTCCTTCAGGAAGAGCAAACTGTACAGACTGCAAATGAGATAGAAATGTTTGTCCCAACCATCACCTTATAAGATTAAGGTAACTGGAAAACATCCTAATACAGTGTTTTGTCCATATGGTGTTATCTTATAAGGATGACTCTGATGTAATATTATAGCAAATGGCTTCCAGAGCTTAATTAAAAAAATACCAACCATTTTAGATTCCATTATACCTGACTAAAACCTTGCTATAGCTTCAGCCTATTTGCCCACTGTCTTTAACTATTTGAAGCCCTTCAACATTAAAGTATTTGAAGTCAGGGACACAGTGAGGATATTTGGAACTGCACACCAGCTATCATTAATAGAATATAGCCCCCTCCCCCATCAAGTATAGCTTCTGCCCTAGCCTAGACAGTGTATGTTTCTGGAAAACATATTTTCAATGATGGAAAAAATGAAATGGACAGCTACATTTTTAGTTATTTTCCTGTAACTTCAGAATACTTTATTATCAGAAGAATGAGTGTTGCCTTCTGCTTCATGGCTCATTTTTTGTTGGACAAACGTTTGCATTTCCTCCATAGCTATTTCTGCATCAAAGAATGACTTTGATCCTTCAGGAAAAAAAAAATATTTTGAAGACATTTGGATACAGAAGCTTGAATCTTACACCTGCCTCTTGACATTCCCTGATTAATGGGATAAATCTTTCTCTTCTGCCTAGTGTATAGTGAATACACTGTCTCTTCATTACCCAATAACAGCATTCCAAGTGCTGGAATTCTCCTACATTTGACCCACAGTTAAATAGTAATTAATGCTGTTTCAGAAATGCCAAAACCTATAGGCTCTCTGAGCATCAGATTCACACAGTGACTCCTTTCCATGACTACACAAAAGTAGTATTTCCCAAATTGCTGGGCCCATTATTACATGGACAGGAACCACTGTTGCCAAGACCACAAAACCTGATCTGTAATGTCCAGATATGTACTGTGCTTCCATCCACATTCTTTTACAATTAGTTCATGTCACACCTACTTGAATCACTGTTGCTGGTATCATAATAACTTGGCACCAGTTGCTTATGTGCTGTTGCTTGGTCTACACATAAACCCTATTCTGCTAAGTAAATATTTATGTGCTTGCAGTCTCTCAGGGAAACAATGAGACAAGATTTGAACTGCTTTTAAGATATTAGTTAGGTCTGGATTGATCTTGGCCATCACACACAAAAAGCTGTACTATTGATTATGCTTGGGTCTGCATTGATCTTGGCCATCACACACAAAAAGCTGTACTATTGATTATGTTATGTGAACTGCTAAGATGGCAAGCTTGAATACATGTGGTTTTGCCATTTGTGTAGTTGAGTTGTCTGTTAGCTGCAATACTTGCCAGGCAACTGTGAAATTACCTTAAATGTCTTGAGTACTTGTAGTTGAACCCCATTGCCTCTGTATGGGGGAGAAACATATATAGATACTCCATGCAAATGGCCTCAGATCTGAAACAAGCCAACAATGCTCTGACAGTATGGTGTGGGTATCCAAGATTCAGACTTGAACATCTCTACACCCAGCCTCAGATTTAAATACTTCAGTATCACTTTTAGTAAGACCAAGGCCAAGATTCACACTCCAGTTTCTCACCATCACCACCACCACCAAATACCCAGACAGGAACTCATATACTGTGATTCCCCCCTCTGATGAACTTTGTTGTCACACTTTCTGAGGCCAAAGGAACATACAGACAAAGAATCTTAGCTTCACTCCCTGCTCCAACCCACTGCATGTAGGAGGATCACGTATAATGCTATCCTCATGTCTGGTCATAGGTTCAAGACGGTGATACCTTCCTCTGTGAAACAGTAGTTTAGATGTCCTGCATAAACACACTGCCCCAGGATGAAAACAGACTGCTACTTTCCTGTTCCCAGCTATGACTTATAGAAGGTCCAACACTGCTTTCATCAATCAGATATTGTGGTCTTGAGGCCAAGATTCAAGTCCTGTCTCCAAGCCACCTCCCTGAAGGAAAATATATGCTGCTATCTTTGCACATAGCTCCTGGTTTAAAATAATAAAGACCTCCTACAAAGGCACCAATGTTCACATATTGGCTGTATGCCACTGCCTCCAGGACAAATATACTGCCACAGCATTAACAATGGTCAAATGTCACTGTCAACCCAACAGTAGAATCTGGAACACCACATAAAGCAAAGTTGATAAGATCTGGAAGGTACTGAATTTCACTGTCTTCATGACTCTGGGAGGAAAGCATATACTAAGTCTCTATATGTACTCACCTATTCTTAGAGAGGTCAGTGTCAGAATATTTTGGAGATCAGAGGGTCAGAGATGACTGGAAGTCTCCCCATTAGAGCCCCTAGAAGGAACTCATTTACTACCAGACCATAATGTGCCTGGCTCCAGGTTTGAAATGGTCTAATCTGCTCTCACTGAGACTAAGACCTTATAGTTTCAGGGGAGTAAAAGTCATATGTTGGCCATGTCATCTTCCCTGAAATTAATGCATATACTGCCAATTTCCTGATCATATACTAGAGATAATAGATTCTTATGCTGACTGGGTGTGATAAGCTTATTGTATATCCTGTATATCCTGACACTGTTCTCCAGCAGCCAAACACAAATTCTAGGTTCCCTGATGCTTCTGCTGCCTGTCTCACTGAAAACAAGCCCACAAGGTTTGGAAAGCGCAGGCTAAGACCCTCTCACTCCACATACATTCTGAAATCCCCAGGTACCTTCCCAATGTTCCAGGTTACAATGCAACTCTCACAGAAACCTCTATGGCCTGTGTCATACAAACTCACACATTGCTCCTTCACACCCACCTAGAAGAACCACATACTGCATTGCAACCCTGGACCTAGCCCCATGTTGTACATGGTCTTTCAGCTTTTTCAACATGATATCATATGACTGGTCAAAATGTTTCACCCTAAATCCTGACCACTGCCCTCAGAAAGATGATACATACTATCACACCCCAGGATCCTGTCCACAGAATTAAAAGCCACCACTCTTGCAAGAAAGCCTGAAACAATCCAATGCCTCCTTCAGTGAGACAGTAGAGTCCAGCAGGCCAAGATTCATGGAATGTTGCAACTTCCATGTGAGAAGTTTGTATAACAGTATTTCCACACACCAAGGCCTATTATTTGAGATTTTTTTATGACAATACTATCAAGAAAGTAGAATACATATTAACTATCATATGGCAATATTGTCAAAATAGTACACATCACCCATCACACCACCTTCTCTTCTCCCTATTATTTTAAATATTTGTACTTCTGTTCTACTATCCCCCATGTTCCTCTTGCCTTTTCCAACCATAGGCATTTTGCTATCCTCTCTATAGTGTCCCTCTTTACCTATTCTCATTTGCTAGCCAAACTGCTAACATTTGTATCTCTCATATATTTCCATGAAATTTTCTTCATGTCTTGTAGACCCTATACAATCTTCCACTCATACAATACCTAAATCAAGCTCTGATCATACACCCCAAACATCTAATTTGCCAGTTGTTCTCTCTCATCTTCCAGTCTCTGTTATTTCTTTAGTCCTGCCTAAATACTTCCCGTCCTAATCTTCCCATCTTTCAGTCAATTCCTGTTTTCTCTCTTAGGATATAGTCCTTTTCCTCTGTCTACCTTCCCTGTGCTGTCCTACTTCATGCCTTGATTTGACCCTATTACCATCCTTCATCTTTCCTACTTTCAAGTGGTCCTTCGTTTTTATTTTTCCATACTTCATCATTATCTTGTTTAAGTTACGCAGGAAGAGATTTCCCATCCTTTATAGTCTCTGTCTTTCACAAAATTAAATGCTTGACTATACAACTAACTTATAATAAATGCTTTTCAATTGACAGTTCTTGGGAAATGATTGTCTCAAACTGCAAATGTCTGCCATTAAATATCCAGTGTCCCTGTATCCGACATTCCTGTCACCAAGATATTTGTATCCCCTTACAAAAAAGCAATAGCAACTGTGGCAGTCCCACTTGGTGTGTTTCTTCCAGCCACTGTCTCTCTGTACTACTTGTATCTCTAATCCCTTTTCCCCTGCTATCAGTATAGACCATTAATCTCTCAACAGCCATTGTCAATACTGCTCATCTCTGTCACCCTGACCCTTTCTGTGTATCACTATCTCAAACAACCATATCAGTATTGAAGCACACTGTTTTCAGCTTTACCATGACCATCTCCACAGCTCCTGTTAGCATCTCTCCTTCTGACAGCATCACCCATGAAACTGACAAACCCAGTACCTATCAACATCATTATTCAAGTGTCTCCCCCCCCAAATCCATCAATTCACTGATCTCATTGTGCACTCAGTCCCTGTCATTTACCCCTCTGTCTCTTTTTAGCATCTATCAACGTCAACCGTCACTGCACTCCAAGCGCATAAAAGATGTCTGTCACCTCTGCAGCTCAATACATTAGCCATTCTCAAGTTAATATTTCATTAACAGACTCCAGAAGACTGACTCCCTATCACTGTACCCAAAATGTGTCAAAATGCCAACATAACTTCTGTAAGCATGCATCTGCTATAGTCTCCCCGCACAAATATGTTTATTATCCTCATTATCAAAATTTGCAGTTAAGTTATCCTTATCTCCTGTGGCTGCTGCATATCAATGTTTCTTCTTAAAATCAGTATCATGTCAGTACCACCAAAAATTTCACCAGTAACTATTTAGTGTCTTGTCTCGATTTTCTGTATTAGCATTATCTTTACTACTGGCATAAATAGTCTATTTGAAATGGACATTGTGGCAGTGTTCCACGACTTCTGCCAGACAATTTCTTCAGTATCTGTCAATATCTCCAGAACCCAGGTTAGCATGATTCAATCTTCTGGTAAATCAGAGAAGAAAATGGTGTTTAAATACTGAAAAGTGGGCTTGGTGGCACAGAGGAATAAAGCTCTGACTGAAAATCAGATGACCACAGATCAATTAACTTGGGTGGTGGAACAGCCAGGTAGGAAAGAATTGGAAATTAGCATCTGTGGCACACCAATCTTAGGGGAAGGATGTGATCATTCCCTGCCACTACGGGGGCCCAGAATATGGAAAGCAAGTGCCAATACCAGGTTAGGGATGAGCTATGGATGCCAAAGCTGGTGACTGTAACCCTTGTTTTCATACATGAAGTCTGCAGATGCAGAATAAAGGGGCATAGTTAGTATTTACTTCTGCTGTCTGTTTTCACTTGCATCACAGCAATCTTCAATGGGTTATCTAGAAATCATAGGGCACAAAATACATAAACACAGATGCACACAGTCTCTCTCCCAGTCCTTACTTATTTGTGCACACTTATTAAAACAAACTAAAATAAAAAGGACATAATTTCAGTCAAAGAATTATGCTCTAAATGCTAAATTTCCTTTCCACAGAATGCATTTCCATCCATACAGGATGATCTGTAACTTTTAAGTATTAAAAAGGTATGATGTATGGGAATAATACATACAGTGGAGGAACAAGGGTTAATAAAAGGCAGGATCTGAATGAGCTATGTAATGTTTGACTGACAATAACTGAATAGATTATAAGTGATGTATAATGTTTGCAACTAAAATTATGTCAGCATGGTTTATGATGTATAATGTTTGCAACTAAAATGAAGTCAATATGGTTTGTTTTCATTTATATAAATGTATGACTGGCTATGTCATACAAGATAATTTAACAAATATGTTTCTTGTTTAAAAAAAGGTATGATGTGTCATCACACTTTGTGTGATTTCTATCCCTAGCCAGATTCCTCAGTACAAAACCACAGTGGGGATAAATTAAATCACACAATTATTCATTAAGAATTTGTTCTTCCTTGCAATTACATTACAGTTCATATCCTCTGGAACTATATTGCCAAAGAAAACAAAGGCATCAAGGTGCCTGTAGCTGTTTATTGTACTCCCACTTAGGTCATAAATCTATTCTGGCTCAGCATTTATGATATTGCATGTGCATCTTCAGTTTCCTCACCATCCTCGTAGATTGGTTGCACTGAACTTGGGGTTGACAAAGGTGGGCAAAGTAGACACAGTGAACAAGGACAGGAGCTGGTGATGGCTGATGGAGAGCTGTGAGGAATGGAGAAAAAAATCTCACAGCTCTGATTCTGTGCTGTTTTATAAAACTGTATTATTCCATTTCCTGGGGCCGTAAAAGTGCTCACCTGTTACTCTGAAGGTGACTAAACCTCATAAACACTGAGATTAGCTTCACTAATTAATTGAACTTTGCAATAAAAGAAATATAACACTGACTGGCTCAGGGACGGAAGATGTGACCCGAAACTTGTAAAATATTACTAGTTAAAAAGATTAAATTATTTCATGTAACCCTTTTTAAGAGCTTTTCATAGATGGTGCAATACATATAGGAAACACAGATGCAAGCATTACAGCAAAACTGTCACTGACAGTTTTTGATATTTTTACTGAAGATTATCAGACGCTTCCATTCTATGTGAATGGTGCTTTGAAATGACAATACAGAGTATATATTTTTATCATCTGATCAGTTGTGCCCTCACATTGCATTATGGTGAAGAAATAGTTAAATAGCTTTGTAAGAAAATTAGATTAGGGATTAGGTCAGCATGTCTACCTGGTAGGGAAAATTAAAATAAGTCATACCTACTTACTATGGTTCTGGCAAGTTTGGATTGTGAATGATTTCCTGGTAAGATAAATACTATATATGTATGTGTCTCTCTTTATATATATATATATATATATATATATATATATATATATATATATATATATATATGTATATATATTATATGTTATTTTTCAGTTTCACAGTAGTGGTTCTTTAGCAAGTATTTCACTCCCCACAAACAAAGAAAATAAACATAAGATTTTATGGTAGTTTTATGTAATTAGATTATCTCCATTCACCATTAATGAGTAGTAATACCCCCCTCAAAAAAATGAGAGTCTGACCAAAGGGAAAAATACATATACACTTTTTGTACTTTCAATAACATACATTAAACAGAAAAAAATGACATAATTTGAATCAGTATAACAGGTACCCCCTACCAACAAATACAAATTATAAAAATATAATACTGATAGCTTTATATAAATACATAATTTACATTTGGCTTTTGTGATTATAAATACTTTCACCCAACCCTTTAAGTACAGGAATCAGAGAAATCACTGAATTGTTCTCTGCTTAAATAGTACCTGCACATCACTGAGCCAATCTCCACACTCCCACCCCCTCTTCCAATCAAACTCTGCTGTTTATTCTGCAATAGATGTACTCTCCACATGGTTCTTACAGCTACTCAACTACCTTCTTATCTGTATTTACCTTTTGTTTACCCTGTCTCTCTTATCCTGATGTTTACACTTGAGAGATATGGTGTACTTGTTCTTCAAGCAAGTTTTACTGCTCTTACTTCCCTTCCCTGTGCTGCATGTCTGTACTACACTGTATTCAGTTTTAATTTAATTTATAACTGATCATTTCTACTTACCAATCATAGACTGGTTTTGGAGCCAACTGCTATCTGGTCATGCCTGCTCCATTCGCCCTCTCTCCATTCGGGCTCACTCCGCTCCCCTACACTACTCCAAGTTCCCGTCCACCCCAGATTCAACTACATTTTTATCCAAACCACACCCACTATACCTAATTATCAGATCACCAGCCCTACTGCTTAACAAGTCACATACAACACTCTACCTATCAACCCTCCCACTAAACCACTTACTCCTCCCTTCACTTCCATCATCATATCATCACCTAGCATAAAATTAATTCAGCCACATCAGACATCCACTAATAATAATAATTCCCAACCAAACCAGTACTATCAACACCCTCTATCCTACAATGTCACTGTTACACTCCTCACTCATCTTTTCACTAATCTTAGCCCTTCACTTGACCTCCTATCACAACCAGCTACTCACTAAAATGTCCTCTCCTACCCACCCTTTTCTCTCTCCTTCTCACACCTCATACAAAACTATCTCTGTATCACCATATCTCTTTATAAGCTCCAATACAGATCTCTTTATATACTGATATGCACAACAACCATTTACTCCCTTTCCAACTCGCAAATACTCAAAACTAATGCCAAAACTACTACACCCATTCCTACAGAATTCATATTGCATCATACAAAGTGGAGATATCCAGCCTAAGCCAGGTCCTTAACCATTTCATCAAACAGCCAGTATACCACCCACCACCCACTCAAAGATCATAACAACTTCTTCATGCAAAAGCTCTGATGTTCTTCTTGTCAATATGAATCTGTGAAACCTCATAAACAAAATACATGAGTTTTATGCTTTCCTCTCCTAATACTCCCCTGACATGGCTGCATAGCTGTTTTAAGTGAAATTTAGCTTAAATATCATATAACTGACAATGAAAATTTAACCCCAGGTTATAAGACTTACAGACTAGATAGAATGCTTAAACGGGGTGGTGGCATAGCTGTAGTCCATAGCTGTAGTATACAAAAATACACTATGAGTTGAATGCATAGAAGTAAACCCTTGAGAACTCAGTGACGCTGAAATCCTATGTACCCGTCTTGAAATTAATCCCAAAAAATATATAATCATTATATCAATCTACATCCCACCAAGCAACAACCTTTCCATAACTGAAGCCTTTTTTCACTGGTCTTCCTCCACATTCAATCAGGAAACCATTATAATTGGGGACTTCAACATGGGCTGGCTCATCTGTGCCTCCAACAGCCCCTCTAACTTTATAAATCTACACATATACACACTGACTATACAACCCCCAACCAGAATAGACAAATACAGCAAAAGGCAGTCAACACTTGACTGGACCTTAACCAGCAAACCATCATTAGCCTATCTATCAAGTTTCATCCCTGACACCATCAGCAACCATCATCCTACCTGTCTTCTTAGGCAACATCTATAACCCCCAAGAAATACCACATATAAACAAATTCACAACAAAAACAACAAAAAATTCACCTGTTTTCATATCATTCCTCCAGCACTGTGATTGGTCTCCCCTAAAGCATCTCCAACTTGACTCTGTCATACAATACTTTAATACCAAATTCTTAAACTTACTAAATATCCTAGCACCTTCCAGAAATGTATGAGTTAAATCTAACTATGCACCATGGTTATCCAAAGATAGTAAAACACTACTCAAGCTGAGAGACAAAGCCTGGACACATTATCAGGGAAATAAAATCAGGCCACCCTAGACGACTACCACCACCTAAGAAATTATTCAAAAAAAATCAGGCATGATAAAAAAGTATACAATACTGAGACCCAACAAAAACACCAAAACAACCCACAACAATTCTGGGGTGCTATAAAACAACTTCTTCAACTAGGCCAATCATCAACCCCAACCCCCACCACCACAAATACTACTGACAGCATTACTACCCGGTTTAATACATATTCCGCAACACTTCACTGTCTCAAATTAAAAACAACAATACTCCTCTGCCCATTTCTGCCAATGTTGAAACAAGTTCTAATTCATTCACCCTAAAACCCATTCAAACCAGTACAATAAAAAAAACTTCTTGAACTGAAGCCCACATCCCTTACATCAGATCAACCCCCAAACAAGCACCTCAAACGAACAGCCAAGGCTATTGCTTACCCCATCTCTCTTCTGATCAACTGATCTCAGGACAATATATTCCCAAGCTCTGGAAAATTGCATACATCACCCTCTTCCACAAAGGTGGCACCTCAACAGACATCTCAAACTACCATCCAATAACCATTCTATCCCCACTCTCAAAAATTCTACATAAATGTATATATACTCAACTCATGAATTATCTTCTAAGCAAGAAGCTACTTAGAAACACTCAACTCATGAATTACCTTCTAAGCAAGAAGCTACTTAGAAACACCCAACATGGCTTCAGACTCTGCCACAGTACCACAACCACCCTTATAACCTTCATCAATACAGTCAACCAACTCAAAAATAATGGACAACTAGTATCCTCCATCTTCTTAGATATATCTAAGGCATTCAATACAGTTTCCCACCATAAACTCCTGTATGAACTATAAATCTCAACCAAACCACCCCAGCTTGGTTTTACAATTAGCTTTCTAACTGACAACAAGCAGTCAGAGGGCAACGTGACCTAGCCACCCTGCCTGTCACAGTAGGTGTCCCACAAGGTTCAATTCTAGGGCCTCTCCTATTTACCATCTTCACTAACAAACTCCATTCCATCACCAAGCTAGCCACTATCATTCAATACAAAGATGATTCCACACTCATCTGTGCTGCACCCTTCCTTCCACAGTTCTGAAATACTACCCAAACGTCCTCCTCAGCCATAGAAGCATGGCCCTCTGACTATCAACTCATTCTCAACCCCAATAAAGCTAAGTTAATGCTCTTTTCCAACAACAAATCACCTAACCCTACAGTCTCCTTCTTCATCCACTCTTGAACCTGCCTCCCATACTAAACTGCTTGGCTTCACCATTGACAATAGCTTGAGATTTGATAAACACATAGCGCAAGTCATAAAAAGACCCTTAGAAAGTTTGTCTCTCTCTACAGAGTCAAATCATATCGCACTAACTCCATCAGGCAAGCTATTGCTAGAACCCACCTACTATCTACCCTACTGTATGCCTCACCCATCTTCACCAACCTTAAGAAAACTGACCTTGCCAAACTTGAAGTCTGCTGTAACAAAGTTGCCAGATTTGCTACAAACTCACTACCCAGATCCCATCACTGTGCAGCTCTTCACCAACTAATCTGGCTAGAAATACCCAATCTCCTATCTCTCAATCAACTCACAACCACCCATTCCATAATATACCAACCAGAAAAGTGCCCAGCTCTTCAAAATCTAGTTGAACTCAATTCCAATAATAGATCCCTAAGGTCTTCTGACAAATTCCTATTACGTCACAAAATTCAACATTTTTTTGTGATTCTCTCCATTCTAATCATACATCCAGGGACTGGAATACCCTCCCTCAATATATGAGAAATACCACCATCCCATCCAATTTTAAACAACCTTTCAGGACACACTTAACTAACAACTTACTCTGCTCATGAACAGCCCCAGGCCGATCCACCATATTCTCTTTTCCCTACTTTCTCTCTTTTTCTTATTTTCCCTCCTCCCCTAACTCTCACACCCTAGTGTAAACATCCTTCTCCCCTTCACTCCATCTCACACTCCATCTGTTTACCATATCTTCACCTTATTTCTTCTATTACCCTCACACTCCTATGCTAACACCCTTCTCCCCTTCATTCTGTCTCACACCTCATCTCTTTACCATCTTTTAATAATGTCACTTTTGTATAAGTAGTTTGCTCCCTTACTCTCTCAATCTCCCACCCCACCTAATCTCCTTACCCCAAACCCCTAAGTTTTATTCTTTTCAACCTTTCTGACATTATAACTGGTACTCATTGTCCATCACAGAAAAGCTTATTAGTAGCTGATGCATATCGCCTACTCAGAGGCGATCTCTGCTTAACATACAAGGCCATGTCAAACCCAGATCTGTTGGACATGCTACACTTAAAGAAATCCCAATCCCTCAGAGCTACACGCTCCAGGGATCTAAACCTTGTCATCACAATAAACAAAACATGCTGGAGGGATAGGTTCCTGACCCAGAGACTCCCCAGACTCTGGAATAGATTGCCCATACATGTCAAGCAGAGTGCCTCTTTGGACCTCTTCAAGAGGAACCTTGACGATTGGATGGGAGAAAGGAAATTCACCCCAGGGATCACGTCAGAGACAGAGACACTAGACAGGGATCCAGGAAAGTAAATAATGTGGGAAGAAATAGCCAGGGAATTGTTATGGCTAGGCTTGTATAGGCCCTAGGGCTGATAGCCTAGTACCAACCTATGAACCTATGCATCTTTTTGTCTTCAATGCATTTTGTCAAGCTATACATGTACTGCTTTACCTTGCATTCTGTTATTCTGCTGAGATTTATATTTTAATTAAGTAACTAAGATTCACTATATAACCAACATGCAATTAATTTTGTAATAGAACATTAATGTTACACTGTACTTTGGAAATTTTCTCTCCGGGCCTCCACTGAAAAAGGGCTACTAGCTCACTCGGACCCCCATCCCCAGTAAACAAATGTGAAATAAATAAATATTTTTATAGGCTCATAGGTAGGTACTAGGCTATTGGCCCTAGGGCCTATACAAGCCTAGCCAAAAAAGGTACCCTGGCTTTCGTCACCCAAGAAAATTATTTTCCTGTGCCCCTTTATTTTTCTTTTTTCTTTTTTCCTATAGCACAGCGGGGTAGACCTGTCCCACAGGATTCTCCTTCTCCCACTCCACTGGCTACAGCACTGCTGCCCAGCACTTCTGGGGTGAAACCTGACATTACCCCCTTTGCTGCCCCTGAACTAACTGGGCCATCAGGTAGTTCTGCCCCACAGGATAGACCAATGGTTCCCTATTGAAGCAGTGCTGGAGATGGTGCTTTTATCACCTGTGAAGAACTGCCAGGGTTGGTGCGTAGGATTGTGTGCTGCACTGTTGTTACACACCTATGCTGGATGGAGCACCTGCTCTCTATCTTTGTACAAGATACCAGGAGGAGACATAGATGGGGACTGCAGCCATTGGTGCAGTGAGGTGAGAGTGATGACAGTCCAGTGGGTGAGGACTTGATTCTTACTGCCACCTAACTTGACGTCCATGGTCCTCAATGTCCCCACACTCACCCCAGCCATGGTGTTCAACCACCTCCTGTGTCCTTTACCATCCCTGTGTCTTGTCTTGTACGTCGTGTCAGTCTGCTTCCTCACCTACCCAACTTACTTGACTCAGACATACCTACATCCCTTCTTCAACATTCCTCTCTCTTTCAAAAAAAATGGTCACCTGTCCCACAAAAAATATCCATCCCATACATATCTCTCCATTTTGCACACGTCTTCTTGACACACTTGAGTTAGTCCAATTGGCAATACAACATGATTGTGGTGTGGTCACCCCTCTCTCTGGAGGTGACAGTGCAAATTCAGTTAATATTCTGCACATATAAATCATTTTGTACTGCTGAAAAAAATGGATAGGTATGGTTCTTTACTACCTGCTTCCTGCACATTCCTGCCCTGCTTTCACTTTGTTTTCCCCCTTCTTGCTCTCCATTGCAGCACTTTTCTATCCCCCCATTTCATTTCTTTAAAGAATGATTGAGCAATGGTGCGCATTATGCACCAAAGTGCAGCAATGGTAAATGGCAGCAATATACGTAAATGTACTTAAAAGTATCACAGGCACTTGCAAAAGTACTACCTACACCTGTATTCAAACCCAGTACCATCTGCCTCCAGCAGCAATGCATTAAGATCTGCTGTCACAGAGTCACTTATGCAGCAGATGTATTTCATACAATCAATAGTAAATGTCACACAGTTTCTGAATGATTTCCCTCTGTTTTTCCCCCTACTTGCTCCACATTTCAACACAGTCCCAGCTTTACCATTTCTTTATTTTTTAAATCAATATTTAAATATTGTCCCATTTTTAGCCCTTTGCCCACCCTGTATATATGGCTTTGTCCAGATTTATAGCTCTAAGAGATTGAGAATTATTTTCACCCTGCTTGCTCCCCATTTCACCACTGTCCTATCTTGCCCATTTATTTTCTTTAAAGCATTTTTGCTTGATGCTGTGCAATGTGCACCATCTCACAATAATGCTTTAAATAAAACAAATTGTACTGTAGAAGTAGTTAAAATTATTAGATACAGCTGTATTCAAAGCCAGTACCATGTGGATCCAAAATGGAGTTATCACTACATTACCACCTGCTGACACACAGTCAGTTAAGTAGCAGGTATCTGTTAGAGACCCAATAATAAATGTTAGACTTTAGCAATCCCAAAGTGCATAGACATGCACAATACGCCTGCTTGTGAGTAGGTAAGCACTGTGCAAACTCCAGCCACATTTCTAAAGTTTGATAGTTGTTATGTAGTCTCTAAAATATACCTGATACTTATCTGACTTTGTAGCAGCAGGTGTTAATGTACTTCATGCAGTAATACATAACTTTTTGGGCTAAATGGTACAGGGATTGAATACGGCTTTATCAAATACTTTTAACTGTTTTTTTATAACTGTTGATGCTCACTAGTGAATGATGTGAACCATCGCTCAATAATTCTTTGAAGGAAAGAAGTGGGGAAGATACGAAAGTGGTGAAATGGGGAGCAAGCACAGGGAAAAACAAAGTTAAAGCAGGGCAGGAATGGGCAGGAGGGAGGTAGGAAAAACCATAGTTATCCATTTCTTCAACACTAAAAAATAATCATATATGCAGAATATAATATGACTTTGCAATGTCATCACCAGAGAGAGGGGTGACCACAACACAATCATGTTATATAGCCAGTTGGACAAAATCAAGTGTGTTAAGAAGACATGTTCAAAATGGAGAGCTATGCATGAGATTATTTTTTTTTGTTTTGTGACAGGTGCCCATTTTTTTTTTTTTTTTTTTTTTTGCAGAGAAAGATGAATGTGGAAGAAGGACGCAGGTATGTCTTGGTCAGGTAAGTTGAGTAGGTGAGAAAGCAGACCAATAGGACATACAAGACAAGGCAACAGGGACGGTGAAGGACACAAGAGGTTGGTGAACAACATGGTTGGGGTGAGGGTGGGGACATCAAGAACCCATGGATGTCAAGCTGGGTGGCAGTGAGAATCAAGTACTCACCCACTGGACTGTTACCACTGTCACCTCACTGCACCAATAGCTGCAGTGCCTGACATTTGCATACCCTTCTTCTGTTATTAACTACAATGATGGAGAGCAGTGTCTCCATCCGGTGTAGGTGTGCACCAACAGTGCGGGGCACAATCCTATGCACCAACCCTGGCAGTTTGTCATGGGTGATAAAATCACCACCTCTGCCACTGCTCCTGGAGGGAACCACTGGCCTATCTTGCAGGGCAGAACTACCTGAAGGGCCAGGTAGTGCAGAGACAGCAGAGAGGGTGCTGCAAGATTGTGTTCCAAGCATGTTGGGTAGAGGTGCTGTAGTTGGTGGAGTGCGGGCAGGAAGATCCTGTGGGACAGGCCTACTCCTCTGTACTATGGGGGAAAACTAATGAAAAAAATAAAAATAAATAAAAGAAAAGAGAAGTTAAGGGTTGGGGTGAGATAGAAAAAAGGGATAAAATTAGTAACGTCATATGGGACATAGGTTCATAGGCAGGTACTAGGTTATTGGCCCTAGGGCCTATATAAGCCTAGCCAAATGGTACTCTGGCTTTCGCCACCCAAGAAAATTATTTTCCTGTGCCCATGTCGAGCAGAGCCACAGAAGTGATCCCCGGGGTGAATTTCCTATCTCCCATCCAATCATCAAGATTTTTCTTGAAGAGTGCTAATGAAGAGCTTTGTTTGATATAGAGAGGTAGTTTGTTCCAGAGTATGGGAAGTCTCTGGGACAGGAATCTATCCCTCAAGCATGTTCTGTTTATTGTGGTGACAAGATTTAGGTCCCTAGAGCATGTAGCTCGGAGGGATTGGGATTTCTTTAAGTGGAGCATGTCCAACAGCTCTGGGTTTGACATAGCTTTGTTAGGCAGAGATTGCCTCTGAGTAGGCGATATGTGATGGAGTAAAGCTGGAGCTTTTTCAGACGGTCTGTATAGGGCATATGTTTGAGGCCGATAATCCTCTTTGTGAAGTATTTCTGTGGCCTTTCCAGTTGTTCTAGATGTCTTGTGAGGTACATACCAAAAGGGGCATTGTACTCTATAATGGGTCTAATGAATGATGAGTAGAGGGGAACAATGACCTCTTTTTTCCTGGATGAGAAACCTTTTGTGATGAGGTGTGCCACGTACATGGATTTCCGGATTACTGTGGTGATGTGATCATCAAAGGAGAGACTACTGTCCACCTGTGTCCCAAGGTCTCTTATCACACTTTCAGTGTTAAGTAGACTACCGCCTATGTGGTAGTTCATGGGTACAGAGTTTTTACCAAAAGGGATGACAATGTACTTTTTGGCACTGAGTTTTTGGTACTGAGCTTGAGACCATGGCTTTGACACCAGGCATCTGTCTCAGTGAGGCCCTTTTGTAGGATGTCCACATCATTAGGAGTTTTGATTATGGCTCCTAGTTTGCAGTCATCTGTGAACTTTGTTAGCCAAGGACCTTCTGTGTTAGCCTGTACTTTAGAGAAGTAAATAGCAAACAGGAGGGGACCCAGGACTGAACCCTGTAGTACTCCACTTGTCACTGGTCTGAAGTTGGATTTAGAGTCTGCTACTTTCACAGTATGGGTTCTGTCAGTTAGACAGTTGGCAACCCATCTTGTGACATAGGGATTTATACCTAGTTTAGTGAGTTTATCTATAATTCCAGAGTGGGAGATGGTGTTGAAAGTCTTGGCAAGATCTAGATAGGCTGTTTGAACCACCTTGCCCTCATTTACGGCTTTGGTGACCACTTCAAAGAAGTCTATCAGGTTTAGGAGACATGATCTGCCTTTTACAAACCTGAACTGGGTACAGTCCAGAGTTTGGAGATTACCAATGTCATTGTTTATAAGTTCAATGATGATACGTTCCATAGCCTTGCAGACCAGGCCCATCAGGCTAATAGGGCGGTAGTTCCTGGGGTCCGTTGTGGCTCCCCCTTTTGTGGAGTGGGATAACCATTGCTGTGTGCCATTCAGTGAGCACAAAGCCTAAGGTGAGGCTATGATTGAACATGGTACTTAGGTGGGGTGCCAGTTCATTCTGTTGTTCATGTAGAACACAGCCTGGGATGTTGTCAGGTCTCATGGATGCTGTGTTCGTGGGTTTGGAGAGTGTGTTTTTTACCTGTGCGGCCATGATTACAGGAACTTTGCATTCTTCCAGTATAGAGAGAGGCCCTTTAGGGGGTGAGAGAGGGGTAAAGTTATCACTGAACCTATCTGCCAGGATGTTGGCAATATCAGTTGATTCTGTATATTTAGTGTCATTGTGTTATAACTCAGAGCAGATCTGAGTGTTGCCAATAAGATTCTTGACATAGCTATAGAATGCTTTGTGGTTGCCTTTAGAATCAGTGGTGATTTTTTTTTTGTAACTGGCTTTGAAGGATTTTATGAGGGATCTCAGCTTCTTACTGAGGCTGACCAGGGAGTTCCTCCAATCATGGGATTTTACTCTTTTTTGCAACAGTTTCTTTCTTCTGTTGTAGAGTTTGTTTATGGCAGGGGACCACCAGACTGGCTTCCTTTTTTGGAGGATAGCATCTTGGTTCTGTTAGGGATTGCACGATCCATGCACTTGTGTAAGTGCTTATAAAGTGCATTTGTATAGGATTCAGCAGTTATACCTCTATTGTCTGTCAGCATGGGTGTTGTGAAGTTTGCCACTTCTGTCTTAAGAAGCGTGAAGTTGGCTTTGGAGAAATTTTTTACAGTGGTTTCCCTAATGGGGGGTAGGGGTGGGATGTGGATGTCTAGGGTGATTAGCTTGTGGTCGGATCTGACCAATGAGGAATTGACCTCTGGTGTGGAACACTGGTTGCCCATGTTGGTAATGACCAGGTCTAGGATATTGCTGCCCCTGGTGGGGGTATGGATAATTTGATCCAAGGCATTGGAATTGATGAATTCCAGAAAATGTTGAGCACAAGAGTTGGTACATGAGTAGTTTTCCCAGTTAATGGTGGGGTAGTTGAAATCGCCCATTATTAGGGTGTTAGATTGTACCCTAATATTTTCTAGTGTATCAAGAAATGAAGAGTGGGAATCTTGGGGCATGGTGGGGGATCTGTAGCAAGCTACAATTTGGATTGCGGCTTTGCCCAAAGTTAGTTGCACCTGGATAATCTCGGATGTATTATACTGAGCAACTAGCCTGGAGGTGTGGATAGCCTTAATGAATATGGACACGCCTCCACCTTTAGTGTTTCGGTCCAGGTTAGGTGGCTGAAAGGTGTGGTATGAATTATAGCCTGGTAATGCAGGGGTGCTCTCTGGAGCCTTGAACCAGGTCTCTGTCACTGTACAGATGTCGATGTTCTCCATTTTAAGGAGTGCCTCGAGTGAGTGCATTTTGAGATTTAGACTTCTACATTGAGTAGCATTACCCTCAAATGTTGCTTGCTTGTGATACAACTATCGGTCTCTGTTCTTTTAACTTTACTTTTAAGACTGACAGCTCTTAAAAAAATACCTTTTTTACTTTTAAGACTACCCAGCTATAATAGTTGCACAGTATACTACATATTACACATATGCGTGTCCACATTATAGTGATCACAGTTTACAGCTGGCCATTTGTGCCACTGGAATAGAGGTCTGAAGTTACATTGCAATATTGATGAAAATTTAACAGTATTGTATAGTTTAGAGGTGTGTTTTTTGAACCCACAACCTCTAACTACTCTCTAATACTGTACTGTTGTTTTTGCCTACAAAATAATGCATGCATATTTTCCTTTTACAGTTGAGAGATGCATGCTCAATTTGATACAACTGTATTAAGTACAAAAAATTTCTGACCTATCATTACCTCTCCCTCCTTCCTCTTCCCCCTACCCTGCACACCTACTATATAACTTCCAGTCTTAAACCCCTCCTCCCCCACCCACTCACTTTTAAGTACACTCCCTCTCCTTCATTCCAGCTTCAAAACTCAATTTTCTCTCTCACTTAATAGCACACTCACCACCATGCCCTTTACTGCTATCTCCTCCTCACTCCTCCCCCTCATCTTTTCCTCCCTTCTGTTACTGACAATTAATTTAACCTCTTTCCATGCTCATCTTATCCTGAACCCTAGCTCTCAGAGTTCCTCTGACTACCCTATACACTCCAACACACATTCCTTTCCTATAACACCCTCACTCTTTTCCTCATCTGAATTCAACCTCCCCAAAATCAAACTGCCTCCCACAATTCACACACCCATCAGAATATATAACACCCCTTACTCACTTATATCTCATCTCCCTCATTCACTTAACTCTCTCCTAATCTCCAGTGACATTTACCCCAACCCAGGCCCACAAGTTAAGCATACTCTCCCTTCCACTTCCCACAAACTCCCTCAACACTCCAAACTCTCCTCCCAAGCATCTCTCTTTCCACCCTATCAATATCCACAGTATACTAAATAAGATTAAGAATTTCACTCATGGATATCTGAGTACTCTCCTGACATTGTTACACTCTCAGAGATCTGACTTAAATCTCACAACTCAGACAAAGAATTCCTCCCCCGGGATACAATATTGTTCGCCTAGATAGATCCCACAAGAAAGGAGGTGGTGTTGCTGTTCTGTATTCTAACCTCCTAACCCTAACCCCCCACCTAATAATCCCCCCTCCTTCCACCCAGCTGAGCTCCTAATAACCGACTTTAAACCCAATATTCACAAAACCATAATGATAGTTGCCATCTACATATCACCAGGTGACAACATACACCTACTAGAACAGATTCTCAATTGGTTATCTGACCACATCCCCAAAGAGACCATTATACTGGGTGACATTAATATCAATTGGCTTACCCTTACCAGTAACACCTCTACCACCAGCATTAACTTATATGGTTTCACCCATTTCATCTCCTCTCCCACATTCCACAACAAATCCACCAACTCCAGTTCCATCATTGACTGGATTGTTGTAATCAATCCCAACCTCTATTTTCAAACTGAAACACTACCCGACTCCGTCAGCTATCATTGCCCAATATGCATCCCCTGATCCTCCCCCCACATCCCCAAACCCCACAAATACAAATAATGCCAGAAACTGTCCACTTTCAACTCTGATACATTCAATGACTCTATCTCTGAAATAAACTGGACCACCCTCTTTACATTACCCCTTGACAATGCTATTTCATTCTTTAACTCCACTTTCCTTAACATACTCATCTCCCTTGCCCTTCCACGTACTGTTAGAGTCAAATTCCACAACTCCTCCTGGCTCACGTACTCAACTCAAGACACTTATTCAAAAAGAAATTCTGCCTGGAAACTTTGGTTCAAGACTAAATCTCCCTCCCACCTCCAAACCTATAGGGAACTCCAAAATCTCACTAAAAAACACATTAATCATGATAAAAAAATTCTACCACCAACTTCAGACCACACAATCCAGAAAGTCTAAAAAATTCTGGAACACTATCAACCAAATTCTCCACCCAGGAAATCCATCTACACCCAACCATTGCCCCAACAATTCACCCCTCAAAACTGCTACCACCTTTAATTCCTACTTCCACCATAAGTCAACTTATGCAGACTTCTCACCCACCCCATCTCTCACTCTCTACAACACCCCCTCTGCATAACTCCTCCCTCTCTCTAAAACCAGTCCCTACAAGCTACATTACAAAACTCCTCTTCAAGCTCAAATCCTGCTCCCCATCAGCAGACAGCCTGCCATCTCTTTTCCTAAAACTTGCTACACCATCCATAGCATACTCAGTTTCCATCCTAATTAACCCTCTATCACCAAATCAACTGTTCCAACTCTATGGAAAAAAAATTCTATACAATACCTATACACAAAGGTGCCAATTCCTTAGAACTCTCAAACATTTGACCAACTGGTATATTTACTCCCCTTTCCAAAATTCTAGAATGCTGTGTACACAAATAAATCATGGCCCACCTCCTACAAAGTAACCTGATCACCCCTACCCAACATGTTTTTTGCCCACACCACAGGACCCCCACTGCTCTCATCTCCTTTACCAATACCATTTCCCTAGCCAGAGATAACAATAAACTAATTTCCTGCATATTCGTAGATCTGTCCAAAGCCTTTGACACTGTTTCTCACTCTGTCCTCCTCCTCTCAAAACTCTCTCAGCTTAACCTTTCCACAAAAACTATATCCTGGTTTAGCAGCTACCTCTCAGATTGGCACCAATCTGTCAAATGGCTCTCTGCTCTCTCCCCCGTTTTCATCAAAACAGGTGTCCCACAGGGCTCCATCCTTGGACCCCCTCCTTTTTAACATCTTTACCAATGAGCTCCATAAATCCTGTCCCTGGTCATCCCTCATACAGCATGCTGATGACTCTGCCATTATATCCATAGCTGATAACACAACTGAACTACTAACTCTCATACAAACATCATTTAACATCAATGAAATCTGGCTAACAAGGCACCAGCTCATACTTAACCCCCAAAAAAACAAAACCTACTCTTTCTCCCAAAATCCCTCTCCCATCTTAAATCTTCTTTCACCATCTCTTCACTCAACAACATCATAATAGCTCCAGAAACCCAAACTAAGCTCCTTGGAGTAATCATAGATGACCAGCTGAAATTTGATCTTCACATTCATGACTGCATTAAGAAAATCTATCAAACGCTTGGTCTCCTTTACAGAAACAAAAAATTACTCACATCAAAATCAACACTAGCTAATGCCTACCTCCTTCCCAACCTCTTCTATAGCTCACAAATCTTTACTAACCTCCAGTCAACACTACTCTTCAAACCTGAATCTACGATAACAAAGTAGCCAGATTTTCTGCTAACTTTCCATCCAAATCTCACCACTGTCTGGTCCTCAAGTCGCTTAACTGGCTTGAGTGTCCAAACCACCTCAAACTTTCCCAACTCCTCATAATCCACTCCATTCTCAATAAACCCACCTCCTGTCCAAGTCTATCTCTTCACTAGTCTCACTATATACCCTTACCAGATCGGTTAGGAGCTCTGATCAATGCCTGCTGCAAATTCACAAACCTAAGAAATCTGCAGGACAGAATTTATACAGCTACTCTCCAGCCATCCTCTGGAACAAGTTTCCCTTGACTCTAAGAAGCATTTCCCAGACCAAAAATTCAAGAGCTCACTCAAACAATACCTAACCCACCTCACAATATGCCCCCGAAACCTCCTCCCTGAATCTAGTCCTAATCTGGGTCACTACACATCTCCCTCACCTTTCTCTTCTTCCTCCCAATACCCATCTCATCTTTCCTCTTGACACCTTACTAACTTCATCTTCCCCACCTTCCTCCAGTCACCCAGTTCCTACCTTTATACTTCCCACCTCCTTTCTCCTACCTACCTCCTGTCAGTAAGTAGATAATTTCCTGACTCTCTACAGACTTCTTCTAACTCCTCCCCCACACAATCCTACTAATTGGCTAGTCCTACCACTTCATGCCATCCTTCAAGCATGTGACACTCTAAGAACATTATATCGTATATGTCACTTTTATAAGGCTGTTACTAACATTATCACTAACTAACTCTGGCTTGCCTCCATTATTGAAAATGCATTTAACAATCATTACTCATTGTTCTGCATATTTACTAACATTTGTAATCTTCTACTTATCTATTTTACATTGGAGCTTTTCTCCCCAGTTCTCAGACAAAAACGGGCTCTGTCCCATTCAGACTATCCCAGTCAACAAATGTCAAATAAAATAACTAAATAACTAAATAAATGTAATGCTACAGTAACAGTACTGTTTTGATGCATACATAACACATGCTTCTCTCACCTTTGCCAATATCGCAGCATGGGTCCTCACATTTAAAGCTCACTCCATGGCAGCTGTGGAAAAAAATGGAACAGAGCAGAATACCATTATGAATACCAGTCTTGACTTTATTCAGATTTTAACTCTTATAAGTAGTCACTGCAATTGATACTTGCACATCTGTGGGGTGCCCCCAGTCCTAAATTCCTTGACCCAATGGTTGAGGCATCCCTCTTCCTCCTCTGGAGGTCATCGTAATGGTGTCAACATTGATCATCAGTGTGGGGGATACCTGTAGCACTAGTCACAGCCCTGGCAACACTCTCCCATGCTTCAGATTTGTATTCTGAGACTGAATAATTCCTTTTCAGTAACTAGGGCCCATAATGCTTACTAGCAGTCCAACAAACACTTTGGACTCCTGGAGACCCTAGCCACCTCTGAGTTTGGAAGTGCACTCCCTCACCATGAACACCTGCCATGCCTAACAGAGGTCAAGTCCAATGTAGAATGAGGTTTTCCCATCAATTGCATTTTGTATCCTGATGTTTTGCCACCAATTCCACTTACCACTTGCTTAACTAGGTGTGTGTACAGTGTTTGGAAATGTTACGCAATGCTTACCATCATGTAAACATGGTGCTCAGGAGTGCACAATGGTGAGCAACATTGGATAGCAATGCAATTTCAGGTTTATTGGATGTGCAGGTCTTTGTGTAGGTGCTTTAGGCAAAACTGAAGGCCATGCCAGTCCACATAGCAGCAATACACTGCCAACGAACTAGTTACATGACATCCCCTATTTTACTATTTTTTGGTCTGGGTTGTTAGCTTCCAGTGTTTATGCTATGCAGCATATCTCACAAACAGTGGCCAAAAAATGTAAATGAAGAAAACAAAATAAAGGGAAAAGCAAATGCTATGCTGTCATATAATCCTAAACTCTGAATATCATGGTGTAACCTGCGATGTGCACCATATATTTGGACTGGAAAATCCTTTAAGACATATGTTAGAAAGTAATTATACACATTGCAGTTTCTTACTTCACAACCCTCACAAGAAATAAAGTGCTGACATATTGATACTAACAGCTATCAAACTTTCCAAGGCCAATATAAGTTAAAGATACAATGACCAGTTAACCACCTCAAATGCAGATATACTAAGCAGTAAGTTAACTATGCACCCTGAGCATCAGAAACCAAGCTTTTGCATCTCTGAATCCAAAACAATAGAAAACAGAGATATGGCACAGTTTTCATCACTTGAACAGGGTGTTGTGTGGTGGTCATTACAGAAAGAAGTTACAAAATGATACACATTGCGATTTCTGAATTTACAACATTCAGCAGCATTCACTATAAAGTTGTGACATTTGGATGCTCTCAACTGTCTACATTTCCAAGGCCAATATAAGTCACAGGTACAATAAACAGTTCTCCAACACAAACTAAATTAGCTTGAACAGAATTCTGATAAACAACATGCAGGTACTATTTTAAATTCTACTTCTTGTATTGATTTATTTAAACAATTGTAGGTAGCTATGAAGGATTTGAGAACTAATGCATGGTATTACAAACTTTTCAAAGTATATTCTTTGAGAGGTTTTTGTCCTAGAGGTTTAAAGGTTTGTTTACAGCCCTTTGTAAGGGGGTTGGATGACCAACTTATGAGTGAATGGCAAGAAGCTCAACAATCTGCATCAGTGCTTTTTGAAAAGGTTTTGTTTTCTTTTTTTGAAAGACAAATAGAGCAGCTGGGTGATAAAGCGAGGATGTTGCATGAATCAGTGAAAAAAAATAGAGAAACGTTGAATTTTGCAAGCAGACAGATGCTGACAAAAAGCTGGTCACTGTGGAGCATGAATTAAAAGCTAAGATGCTTAAGAAATTTTCTAGAGATTCTAGAGACAATCAGGGTGGAAAACAATTTGATAGGAAGAAAGTGGTTAGTTCTGTGAGTACTAAGGAGCAGGCTTATGTGAAAAAAGGTAAGAGAAGTAAGTCTGTTTTAAAGAAATCTGATAGCACTTCTGAGACTTCAGCTGAAGAATTTTCTTCAGGCACTGAAACTGATTTAGAGACGTTATCTTATTTTCCTATTCCCAAAAAGAAATCAATGGGTATCCCTTTAGACCAGTCAGAAGGGCTGGAAGAAAGCATTGGCACAGGTGGTTCTACCCTAGAGACATTACTGCAATTAATGGCAACCAAGTAATGGAAAATGTGAATGTTTATAATATATTATATGTTTATAATATATCATCTGTGTCTTTGTCTTCTGTTGATATCAAATTATTAAATAAAGGCTTGGGTTTTATTCCATGTTATAATGTACCAGAAGACATCTTAGCCAGTGATGTGATATCCTTTTGCAGATTATTAAATCTGAAATTATATTTTCTGGATAGATGTGATCAAGAGGGCATTACATCTAGGTTCAGGTTTAAACCCTCCACTATTGCACCCTCTGTTAACAAATTTGTAGCCCACTTTCAGCAACAATTGTTGAAGGAATTGCATTATACGTGTCATGCTCATTCTATTATTAGGAAAAATAACTTAACTAAGGTGGAATGGCAGGCTATCAAAAAATTGGCTTCTAACAAACAAGTTGTTATTAATAAGTTGGATAAAGGTGGTACTGTAGTTGTACGGGACTGGGTCATGTACTATGCAGAAGCCCAAAAACAGTTATTAGACCATCGGTATTATCAAAGATTGTTCCTGGATCCCACTTCAACATCTAAGATGGAAATTGACATTCTTGAGGTTAGCAGTAGAGGAGGGCATTGTCTCCAGAGAAATATTTTGTCAGTTGAAAGTACAGGATCCTATGAAACAATAGCTGTATCTTTTATCTAATATTCATAAGAATCCAAACTGTCCACCTGGTAGGCTCATTGTTTCTGGTAAGGGGTCTTTGACAGAACCATTATCTGAATTCCTTATGTATTATTTGAAACTTTGTTGAAAATGGTACGATCTAGGATTCAAGATACTGCTGAATTTTTGAACATAAACAATCAGATCATGGTTGGTTATTGTGCACATTGGATGTGAAAGCTTGTATACTAACATTCCTTACTGGGCGAGCTTGTTGGCCTTAGAATATTGGTTGAATAGGACCTTAATATATAGCCTGGGTTTTAACACATTCTTATTATATTTGGCTGAACATGTTTTAACAGAAAAATGTGTTTTATTTCAGATAGGAATGTTACTTACAACTTAGGTGTACAGCTATGGGTGCTCCATTTGTGGCCATTTATGCTGACCTCTTTATGGGTTTTATTGAAGAACATATCATTTATGATGCATCCCGCAATATTTATTTAAAATCTATGGACATCTGGAGACATTATTTGGATGATTGTTGGTTGTTCTGGAGGTCTAATGTCACATATTTGTTGGGGTTTGTGGAATACCTTAATGATAATAAATGTGGTATCCAATTCAGTATACATCATGACCCCAGACATCACATTCCTGGATGTCTTAGTTACTGTTGAGGAAGATAGACTTTGAGTAGTCGTATCTTTAGGAAGTTTCTCCAGGTAAATACTCTTTTGCAAGTAAGTAGTTGTCACCCTCCACATGTTATAAAAAATATACCAACATCACCATTTATGAAATTAAAAACAATATGTTTTTCTAAATTGGTATATAATACTGAATGACATGGTGAGGAGGTTTTGTGACAGGGTATTCAAGCAATTTGATATACAGAATGTCTCTGACTCAATAAAGAAAGTTGGTAGGGAGCAATTATTACAATACCAACCAAGAAGAGATTTGATTGGACCCAGTAGGCTTATCACAACCATAGTATTTTTTTTTTCATGGATCTGGTTCAAAAATACTGGTACATTCTATTGATGGATGAGAGTTTAAAAAACTTATTACCTGGCAGATGTCTTTTTTCTTTAAGAAGGGGCAAGACTTTGGGTGAATGGTTTGATCACTATAAGAAAGATGAATTAGCCAAACAATCTTTGGGACAATTAACTTTACAAGGCACAGTAGTGAAAGGTTGGCAACCCAGCCACGGGGGATGCACAAGCCAGTGCATTTCTTTGTGCCAGTCCCAAGCCCGGATAAATGGGGAGGGTTACGTCAGGAAGGGCATCTGGCATAAAATTTTGCCAAATCATATATGTGGAGAACAGTACAGATATACATACCGGATTGGTTGAGGCCTGGGTTAACAATGACCGCCACCAGTACTGTTGGCCAACAGGGTGCTGGTGGAAATTGGCCTACTGTTGGCCAAAGGAGGAGAAGAGGGGGAAGGCATGCCCAAAGGCAGGTAAAGGCTAGGACTGTGATAATGAGGGTTGGAACTTTGAATGTTGGCAGTATGACTGGTATAGGGAGAGAGCTAGCTGATATGATGGACAGAAGGAAGGTTGGTATATTGTGTGTGCAAGAGACCAGATGGAAGGGGAACAAGGCTAGGTGTATCGGAGGCGGGTTCAAATTGTTTTATCATGGTGTGGATGGGAGGAGAAATGGCATAGGAGTTATCCTGAAGGAACAGTATGCTAAGAGTATTTTGGAGGTGAAAAGTGTTTTGGATAGAGTGATGTTTATGAAGGTGGAAATTGATGGTGTAATGGCGAATGTTGTTAGTGCATATGTTCCACAAGTTGGGTGTGCGATGGATGAGAAAGAAAAATTTTGGAGTGAGTTGGATGAAGTGATGATGACTGTATGTAACGTTGAGAGAGCAGTGATTGGAGCAGATTTCAATGGGCATGTTGGTGAAGGGAACAGAGGGGTTGAGGAAATGATGGGTAGGTATGGTGTTAAGCAAAGGAATGCAGAAGGTCAGATGGAAGTGGATTTTGCGAAAAGGATGGACATGGCTGTGGTGAATACGTATTTTAACAATAGGGAGGAGCATAGGGTGACATACAAGAGTGGAGGAAGATACACACAGATGGATTATATCTTATGTAGAAGGGCCAGTCTGAAGGAGATTGGAGACTGTAAAGTGGTGGTAGGGGAAAGTGTAGTTAGGCAGCATAGGATGGTGGTTTGTAGGATGACATTGGTGATCAAGAAGAGGAGGAGGAGTGTGAAGGTAGCACCAAGGATCAAATGGTGGAAATTGAAAAACTGTAATTGTGAAGTGGAGTTCAGGGAAGAGTTAAGACAGGCACTGGGTGGCAGTGAAGAGTTACCGAATAGCTGGGTAACTACAGCAGAGCTAGTAAGGGAGATGGCTAGAAAGGTGCTTGGTATGACATCTGGAAAGAGGAAGTAGGACAAGGAGACCTGGTGGTGGAATGAGGAAGTACAGGAGAGTATACAGAGAAAGAGGTTGGTGAAGAAGAAGTGGGATTGTCAGAGAGATGAAGAAAGTAGACAGGAGTATAAGGAGATGAGGTGCTTGGCAAAGAGAGAGGTGACAAAGGCTAAGGATAAGGCGTATGAAGAATTGTATAAAAGGTTGGACACTAAGGAGGGAGAAAAGGACCTGAACCGATTGGCTAGACAGAGGGACCGAGCTAGTAAAGATGTGCAGCAGGTAAGGGTGATAAAGGATAATGAGGGAAATGTACTCACAAGCGAGGAGAGTGTGCTGAGCAAATGGAAAGAGTACTTTGATGGGCTGATTAATGAAGAGAATGAGAGGGAGGGAAGGTTGGATGATGTGCGGATAGTGACTCATGAAGTGCAGTGGATTAGCAAGGAGGAAATAAAACTAGCTATGAAGAGGATGAAGAATGGAAAGGCTGTTGGTCCAGATGACATACCTGTGGTAGCATGGAGGTGTTTCGGTGAAATGGCAGTGGAGTTTTTAACTAGATTGTTTAATGAAATCTTGGAAAGTGAGAGGATGCCTGAGGAATGGAGAAAAAGTGTTTTGGTACTGATTTTTAAGAATAAGGGTGATGTGCAGCGCTGTAGTAACTACAGAGGGATTAAATTGATCAGTCACAGCATGAGGTTATGGGAATGAGTAGTGGAAGCTAGGTTAAGGGAGGTGATGATTAGTGATCAGCAGTATGGTTTCATGCCAGGAAAGAGCACTACAGATGCAATGTTTGCTCTGAGAGTGTTGATGGAGAAGTACAGAGAAGGTCAGAAGGAGTTGCATTGTGTCTTTGTGGACTTAGAGAAAGCATATGACAGGGTGCCTAGACAGGAGTTGTGGTATTGTATGAGGAAGTCAGGCATGTCAGAGAAGTATGTACGAGTGGTACAGGATATGTACGAGGGTAGTGTGACAGCGGTGAGGTCTACGGTGGGAGTGATGGATGCGTTTAAGGTGGAGGTGGGATTACATCAAGGATCAGCTCTGAGCCCTTTCTTATTTGCAGTGGTGATGGACAGGTTGACAGACGAGATCAGACAGGAGTCCCCGTGGACTATGATATTTGCAGATGACATTGTGATCTGTAGTGAGAGTAGGGAAAAGGTGGAGGAGACCCTACAGAGGTGGAGATATGCTCTAGAGAGAAAAGGAATGAAGATCAGCAGGACTAAGACAGAATATATGTGTGTGAATGAGAGGGAGAATAGAGGAATGGTGAGGATGCAGGGAATAGAGGTGGTGAAGGTGGTTGAGTTTAAATATTTGGGATCAATAGTTCAGAGTAATGGTGAGTGTGGAAGAGAGGTGAAGAAGAGAGTACAGACAGGGTGGAGTGGGTGGAGAAGAGTGTCAGGAGTGATTTGTGACAGATGAGTACCAGTAAGAGTGAAAGGGAAGGTCTACAATAGGGTAGTGAGACCAGCTATGTTATATGAGTTGGAGACAGTGGCATTAACAAAAAGACAGGAGTCAGAACTGGATGTGACAGAGTTAAAGATATTAATATTTGCACTGGGTGTGAAGAGGATGGACAGGATTAGGAATAAGTATATTAGAGGGTCAGCCCAGGTTGGAAGGTTTGGAGACAAAGCCAGAGAGGTAATATTACGTTGGTTTGGACATGTGCTGAGGAGGGATACAGAGTATATTGGGAAAAAGATGCTAAGGATGAAGCTGCCAGGTAACAGGAAAAGAGGAAGGCCTAAGATAAGGTTTATGGATGTGGTGAGAGAGGACATGCAGGTGGTTGGTGTGACACAGCAAGATGCAGAGGACAGGAAGAAATGGAAACAGATGATCCGCTGTGGCGACCCTTAATGGGAGCAGCCAAAAGAAGAAGAAGAAGAAGTAGTGAAAGGCTGGCATCCCTGTGGTCACTGCAGTAATTGTAAATATGTTCCAAAGGCTGTATGATTTTCATCTTCTAACACATCAAAGGTATATCAGATTAATATTTTGGGGAATTGTGATACAGACTGGATTACATATCTGGCCACATGTAGCTGTTTTCAGAGGATCTAATGCTTTATTTAAACATACTTTACAGCACAAAACTGCAATGTTTCATTTTGTTATTATTGATAAGATTGTGTTAAACAGAGATAACAAAGAATGCTGGCACACTATGTTAAATAATAAAGAGAGAGGTTGGATTATCAGGCTGGGAGCCTAGTTCCCTGGTGGACTTAATGAACATTTGTAAGAGACCAATCATTTGCAAGGAGTATGTATTTAAGTCTTGTAACATTGTTTGTTGGTAATAAAATACTAATGAAGGCTAATTAAGCTGGAACCAGTATGCTGTTATGGCATGATAAAGTTATGGTTACTTAGTAAGAAATTGTGCTACTTATTAAATATCTGTTCACCATAGTGTGAGGAGTGTTGGCTGCTGCGTTGGTGACCTGTGATGTGCACCATATGTTTGGAATGGAAAATCCTGTAAGAGATATGTTAGAAAGTAATTATATACATCACCGTTTCTTAATTCACAGCCCTCACAAGAGATAAACTTCTGACATATTGATGCTAACAACTATCAAACTTTCTAAGGCCAATATAAGTTAAAGGTACAATGACCACTTAACCACCTCAAATGAAGATATATTAAGCAATAAGTTAACTATGCACCCTGAGCATCAGGCACCAAGCTTTTGTCTCCCTGAATCCAAAAGAATAGAAAACAGGGATATGGCACAGTTTTCATCACTTGAACAGAGTATTGTGAGGTGGTTATTACAAAAAGAAGTTAAAAAGCGATGATACACATTGCGGTTTCTGAATTCACAACCCTTACTACAGCATCCACTATAAAGTTGTGACATTTGGATGCTCTCAACTGTCTACATTTCCAAGACCAATATAAGTCACAGGTACAATAAACAGTTCTCCAACACAAATGCAGATATAGTAAGCATTAAGTAATGTATGCACCCTGAGCATCATACATAAATTTTGTATCCCTGATTCAGAAAGGTAGAATACAGGGATATGGCACAGCTATCATCACTTGAACAGGGTATTGTGTGGCGGTCATTACAGAAAGAAGTTACAAATGGTGATACACATTGTGGTTTCTGAATTCATAACCCTTACAACATCATTCACTATAAAGTTGTGACATTTGGATGCTCTCAACTCTCTACATTTCCAAGGCCAATATAAGTCACAGGTACAATAAACAGTTCTTTAACACAAATGCAGATATAGTAAGCACTAATTTAGCTATGCACCCTGAGGATCAGACACAGATTCTGTACCCCTGAACCAGAAATGTAGAATACAGGGGTATGGCACAGTTATCACTTGCACAGGGTGTTGTGTTGGAGGGCAGGAAGCATAGGCTGACACAAAAGGTCAGGGAATGTGTGTGAGTATAAAGGCAGACATTTGGACAAAACAACAAATGTGCAGATAGAGAAAATGAATAACTGTTTTTTTTTTGTGTGTGTGTGTGTGTGTGTGTGTGTGTGTGTGTGTGTGTGTGTGTGTGTCTCTGTAGGGGTGCTCCAGGTGAAACTGGTGTGTGAGTGTGTGCATGAACACAGCCAAGCTGATCCTAGGTCTACATGTTGTTGTGTTGGACCCTGTGCAAGCGATATCTCACCAGGTGGAGGAGGGGCAGCAGGCCCCCTCTGAGCACCCCTATAAATCCTCCTGTGTGGCATCTTGCCCAAACTTTGGCTACAGCCAGACTCAACAGGTACTGAAGCCACAGTAGCCACACTTCCCTGATCAATGCTCTTGCTCTCCACCTGTCTAAGATCTGTGGGCTCAGTGGACTGGGTAGGTGTAGGCATACTGGCTGTGCCCAATGTAAATGCAGGGGATGGCTGTATGTCAACCTATGTGTCAGATTCAACCTCTGCACCATCTGACATTGCCTCAGTTTGGCCACCATCATTGTCAGACTCTGCTGCTACAATGACATCAAGTGGCACAGGGCTCACAGTTCACTGTGAGAATCACCTGTGATAAGAAAAACAAGACAAACAGGAATACATTAATAATGGTACTACTACTATAGTGCAATATATGCTAACAAAGTAACAATAGTGCCACTATTATGACGGTCCAGCAATACAAACAACATGCCTGAGATCAAACTCACACACTGCAATATTTGTTTAAATTGATTACAGTACTGACATCAAATTATTTGGCTTACCAACTGCAGAAGGCAGGCTTTCATGAAGGCCTGGTGGTCCTGAAAGAAGTGAAGCAAGAGGTAATGGCAACAGCATTTACAATCAACTGTAACATAGGGGTAACACATTTGCCCCTTTATAGCTACAGTGAACATGCATTTAAACAAATATGTGGCTAACAACTCCAAGCTAAGCTTATAATAGTAGGAATTTTCAGTCCCCCAAATCAAATAAATATACGTGGCACAGAATTAACTTATTCATTTAAATTCACTACATATGCAACACTATTCAAAGGCTTGCCTGGAAGCTCCTCTTGGGGTGTGGTTGGTATATCTGACACTGTGGCTTACACATCCATCACATGGTGGGCTTCAGTTTCCTGTGAGCTTTGTTTGGTCCTTAAGTCAACTAGGAACTGTACATTGGGGGTCAGTGGTGGTTCCCTAGCAGGGCCTCCACCTGTGACCAAAAGGTCACAGTCTACTGCAGCTGCTCTCCTTTTTGCAGTGGTGATCATATAAGTGGCCCTGCGGTGTACCTGTTCATAGGTTCTGCCATGGCTGCCCACAGCATTTACATCAGCAACAATTTGTTGCCATATTATGAGCCTATGGCTCATATCTTGCCTTTTCCTTTGCATGAGGAAGGCACCATGTTGCCAAAAACCATCAGTTATTATATTGTTTTCGGCATCTGTAAACTTAGATGTGAATTCACACATTTCAATGCCATGATTGTAGAGGGCCTAAAGGAATACAGACATATAATACTCATAAGCACCACATAACTACAAAATACTGTTTACATATACAACAGAAAAATTAGCCAGTCAGTATTACCCACTGGTAAAACATAATAAATTCTAGAGATATGAAATACTAACAACAGACAAGATGCAAAACAAGGAGAGTAACAAGAGTAAGATATCCTTGTCAGGGCCATAACAGTAACTCACTTTAGCCCCCACCCCCACAAAAGAACAGGCAAATGACCCTTTTGGCTAAGAAAATATTATTGAAATGCTACAAGTGCCGTCAAAGGACCTGTCCCTGAAATATTTTTAAATATTTCTGAAACAGCAGTCATTTCAATTTATTTTAATGTCTTGCCAGTCATGTCTACCTCTGAAATGGATGGACAAACATGGCCATGACATCAGTACACCTCTAAGTAATCCATACAGATAACTGTGTATAAGCCTGTGCTTCACATTATTGTTAAATACATTCCAGTATATGCAGTATATATGTGACAAAATGGAACCATACCTTGTGAGAATAAGTACTCCTCTGTAGATATATCATGAAAGAAATGCTTGTTCTCAATGTTCCAAACATATAGAATTAACATCGGCTTACCTAACTACAGGGTTACCTTTTTATATGGTGTACATTATTAATGGATTGCATCTGTGAGTGATTACTGCTTGGGAGGGGGAAATCACAACAGCACTGCAGGCAGCCTTACTTAATTAGGTGTGTCAGCTTAGATCTAGAAAGTGTTACATGTAAGGTTGGAAATGTAAGTAAGCAGCATGCAATTCACAGGTTATGTCCCTTAGTATCCAAGCTGGCCTTCATTTCTTGACACCTGCATATTATATTATTTTCAATTCATATCCACACACATTTTAAGGAAAATTATATAGAAAGGGTTACACAGTGCATGTCTCAGAGTACTGTGGCAGTCTGCCATGAGTGACGGCTCCACACTGTTGCCCATTCACAACATTGGATAAATGAGATGTGGAAATGAGGGGGTTCTCTGATGGACCAAGGGTTGTCTGTTATGGAAGAGGCAGTGTCTGTGATGGAATGTCTGCTGGGAGGGAACAGCATCCTCATGGGCATTGGTCAGCCATATCATCTGCTGTCAGACAACGTGGCCGTGTCTGATCACTCTCACATAGTGCCAGTACTTCCAGTGCTCCATCAATGAGCCTGCTGTCCATGCACAGATGTGGCAGGCCATGGGAGTCATTGCCATGGATGCCCCATGGAGGGAGCTAGTCTAGCAGACATCAATCATGTTCAGGTAGCAGCACTGCATTTGACCATGGTCCTGAACATCAATGAGCCAGTGTAATGACTGTCAGAGCCAGTTCTCCTGGTCAGGGCTGACAGTGATGAACTGCCACCTCTATCATGCATGGATCACACCTATCTGACAGACCAAGATGTAGAGCAAGCCCAGAGCTTGACTGTGGTCATGCACACACTCGCACAACTACTTCACCTGGAGAACCCCTACATATACACACACCACGGTTACTCATTTAGTCTCACTGGCCATTTGTAGTTTTATACATACAGTATGTCTGCCTTCTTCTCTTTGTCACTCACACACACTCACTGATCTTATGTTTCAGCTTAGGCTTCCTGCCCTCTACCCCCCCAAACAACATTGTCTGCAAGTGATGACAATGGTGCCATATCCCTGTTTTCTATCTTTGGATTCAAGGGTACAAATGCTTTCTGTCTGATGCTCATGCTGCATAGGTAACTTATTGCTTAGTGTATCTGCATTTGTGTTGTTGATATGATCATTGTACCCTGAATTTATATTCTCATTGAAAAGTCCAACAGTTTAATGCATCAAAATGTCACAACCTTATCTGATTTCAGCTGTGAAGGTTTTGAAGTAAGACACTGCAATGTGTATCATTAATTTCTAACTTCTCTCTCTTTAAGGATTGTCCAGTGCAAACATGTGGTGCATCTTTTAAGTCACACCATCATATTCAGATATCAGGATTGTATGACAACACTGTAGTGAAATCTGATCAGAACAATAAAACAGCATAGCGATCTATTTTGCATTACCCTCACCAGACACATGCAATAGCTGGATAGACAACAGGCCTTTCTTATCATAATAATACAGAGGCTATGAACTATGCCATGATGTGTGTGGAGACATTAAAAGCCATGTCACTGTAATCTGTGTGGTACAGGATGAGGTCACATCTGCCTGGCCTCCAGCCCACTGTCTGTCCATGGCCTTGGGATTACTGCAGATCCAAAACTATCATATAGCTGATGACATCAGCACAGTCTGAGGCCAGAATAAGTGTCCCACATGCTGGTGTAAAAGGCTCTTGATAATGTCAAGCAACAGCTAACAGACACACACAGTTGACTACAGTGAGAATAGAACCCCTACCTAAGTATACAGATTATAGAACACAGAACTTTACACAAGTGCCACAGCTGAAGTCTCACTTGGAGTGTGTCAGACAACAATTTATAACTGATGATGTCAGCAGTGTCTGTTAAAGACATAATAAGTGTCCCAAATGCTGGTGTAAAAGGCTCTTGGTAATGTCAAGCAACAGCTAACAGACACACACACACACACACACACACACACACACACACACACACACACACACACACTTGACTGCAGTGAGAATAGTATCCATACCTATCTAGGTGCACAGACAACAGAACACAGTACTTAATGCAAGCACCACAGCACAAGTCTGACTTTTACAGGAGTGCAGGTGAACTTATAGGTGATGACATCAGCAGGCCATGTGGAAGACAATAATTTTGGAGGGCTACATGTAATGGATGTGTAGGCTTGTTCAAGTAGCAAAGTACTGGCAATCCATGCCCTTGTTGAAGTAACTATAGGATACCAGGTCTACTCTGATGACTAGACACATACACACACACACACACACATGCACACGCACATGCGCACACACACACACGCACGCACGCACGCACACACACACACACACACACACACACACACACACACACACACACACACACTTGACTGCAGTGAGAAAAGAACTCCTACCTATCTAGGTGCACAGACCTAGGTGCACAGTACTTAATGCAAGTGCCACGGCACAAGTCTGAATTTTACAGCAGTGCAGGTGAACTTATAGTAGATGACATCAGCAGGCCATGTAGAAGATGGCAGATTGAGAGTGCTGAATGAAATGGATGTGTAGGCTTGTGCAAGTATCAAAATACTGGTAATCCATGCCCTTGGAGAAGTAAGTGTAGGATAACACGTCTACTCTGCTGACTAGATATATATACACACACACACACACACACACACACACACACACACACAGTTGACTGCAGTGAGAACTGAACCCCTACCTAAGTGCACGGACTACAGAATATGCAAGTGCCATGACACAAGTCTGATTTATACAAGAGTGCAGGTGCAATAGTAGATGACATCAGCAGGCCCTATGGTGCACAGCAGCTTGGGAAGTCTGCCTAGGCACATAGCTTTATTGCATTATATGAGGCTAGTAGCCTAATAGCACTAGGCTGTTTAGAAGCTTAGCTGTGTAGCTATACAAGTAGCCTTACTGAGCATAGTTGGATGTTTGAGTTTAACAGACTGAGGTTGTGAGCACCACCAACTGGCCCTGTCCATGATGGAGCACACAGTATTATATATTACACTTTGCAGTGTGGTTGATATATGTGTGGAAAAAGTACTGTGACCCCAGTGATGCAGTGCTTGGTGGTGTGGTGTTGGGGGGGAAAACATGAATGTATTGTAAATATATGATGTATAGTTAAATCTGACCCTTGGTTTGTAATGTTTCCACATGTAGTTTTATGTCAGACAAAGGAAGTGGAGAATAAACACCAATAATGAAGCATGAGATATACAGTCCCATAGTGCAGTGAGCAGCTGGTTTGTGTAATGGTGAACATATACACATGCGAGATACACCTGTTTGCACATAGATAAGCAGTGCACAAACACGAGATGCACTGCAAATGTTGGATAGTTCCATCTGTACTCCAGACATAGTTTTTGCAATGCCCAAGAGCATTAATTGAATATATCTGGTTTATATTTGTGGCTGTCTGCTTTCTAGGTGGTCTGGTTTGTCCTGTTTCCTCAATATGGTGCTTCACACAAACCAAATGAGCACAGCCAAACCTGTAATGTATTTGTTGTCTGGTAAAGTAATAGGAATAAGAAATTGAAAAAAAGGAGAAATGTGTGAAATTAGGAAAACCAATTTATGACATACACAGTAGGACATGATAGTTCACATGAAATATTTCTACATAACTCGAGAATTGAACTCTCACACCAATACATCTTCAGAAAACAGTATGGATGCCTTATTCCTCTTTGCCACAGAAACAGCATTGCAGCAAAGGACTGACGTCATTCTTTACACAGCCAACTGCAACAGAATGTACACTGCTATCAAACCATCAGCTTTTATTTGTACATTTAATTATCATTATTATATTTGGATGTAGTGCACTTACTGAACATACAACTTGTTATGATTATGCTTGCAAATATACAGCTGTGTCTTACATTTCTGTTTTTCTGGCAATTTATCACTTACCTGACCAGTAGTGTGATACATGCAGTGTGTAAGCCATTCAATATCTATGACCTTAAATTGTGTGAGGACATTAACTGGGGGAGTAATATGATATGCAGTTGCCAACAACTGAATGTCAAGTTGTATGGCACATACAACCATATACTGTTCTTTTGGGGGTAGCATAGGTGAGTTAATGTTAGGGCACAAACAAGGGTTCACTGCTCTTTTTGGGAGACAAAGATCAGTTACTCTTGTGTCACAATCAAGCATAGCCTGTTCTTTTGGTGGGGAGCAAAGGTGAGTTGCTACTATGGCACAAACAAGGACATGATGCTATTGTTACTCTCCTTGTCCTGCATCCTGCCTGCTGTTTGATTTTGGGAAGGGATGTGAAGTCAGAAAATGCAATGTGTATCATTACTGTCTAACTTCACTCTTTAATGATTTACCAGTACAGATGTGTGGTGCTAAACTGTGGGCATGCACTGATCATCAGTACTTCTGCGAGGGATGTCTGTGCAAATCTTTGATGCCTGAAGCCTAAGACTTGCTAATGGGAACATAAGTAAAATTGTTGCTCTGCTGTCACATGTTTAAGTAGTTTATGTAGAAATCCAACAATATTTACCTGATTACTGTACCAAGTTAAGAAATTCAAGGATATGCCATAATATTATTAAAGTATACACTCTAGGTTCAGGACTTACATTGCAAATGCAGCAGTTGACACAGTTTTAGTTCAGGGCTGACTCTGTCTGAGGCAAGCAGTCCACAGCCAATAAATGGGGAGGAAAAGGTTATGTGAATTGCCTGACATCAATTTTAATATGTGTACGTGAATAGGAGAAATGTATTAGGCACCTAGGTGGTCAGTGAATGTGCTATGCATTGTCTCTTAGCCAAAGCAAGGGCATACTGAGCATGCCTACCTCTGCCTCCAGCCACAACTGGTGGGTCCCCCCTCTGAGTCCTCCTCTGACTGTTCCTGTGGTGAACTAGGCATTTGTGGGGATGTTGATACCTGTGACACACCCATTATGTCCCCAGTTAGTCTTTGAACGGTACCTGTAGCTAATATTCTAAGGGTTACACATACCTTAGTTTCCACTGGGATGGGTTCCCCTTGGTTAGCTCTGGCTGTGAGTTGAGGGTGGCAGAGCTCACAGAGCTCTTTTAATGTGTCCCAGTCCACCCTGTAGTGCTCTACAATATCCAGGTAATGTAGCATCTGAAAACTTACCATGGACCTGAACACTCTTCTCCTTCTCTATCTACACCTATTGTTACCAGCACCAGCAGCATTGACTTCAGCCTGTAGCACATACATATGGAGCAAAGCTGCAGCAGCCCCTAGCACTGTGTCCCTTTAAAATTTCCTTGTCTCTATTCCAATGGTATTGAAGTATTCAGGAAAAAAAACACAACAGAGGCTACATGGATGCTTTATACCTTGTTGAATAGCTCCACTGTTCTGAAAATCATCTGCTTATGCTGTAATTAGCACTTATGAAACACACCTGCTGCTTAACTGAGTGTGTTAACTCCATTGTTGCTCATTAGTGCACAATGTGCACTTCATTGCCACTGCATGCACCTACGCGTAAATAAGGTAAAAACAGGCAATATTGTTATTATTTTCATCCGTTCCCATAATATAATGAAAACGTTGCACAAAAACTGATTTAAAGTTTGCACACCTTGTATTACAACCCAAGACCATCTGTATTCCAGCTGTACACGTGCTGCCAGAGGAATAGTTGCATGTCAAGCATAGAGAAACCTGCCATTCATTCCCTCATTTGCCATGATTGTGCTAAGCGCTGTACATGTTAAAGTCAGTTCTGTACAAATCTAATAAATTCTACTTGCGCTTGTTTCCACGTAGACTCTTTTCTGTGGCTGTATCTGAAAAGTTTTTGAATACACAGGCAACATGAGCAGGGAGTCTATATGGTTGCTTTACATCTTGTTGAATCACTCCACTGTGTTGGTTTGCTTCATTAGCATACAGTTCAGCTACTTATGCTGTAACTTGCATGCCACAGAATTTACCATTTTTACAACTGTGTGCTGCTGCATGGAGTTTATTGAATCTAAAACTTTTTATGGCCATGTGTGCATCATAGCACGATGCACACATGGTGAAAAATTACTGTGTAGGCTTTACTGAATCCCCCACACTATTTATTTATTTATTGACATTTGTTTACTGGGAAATTCTGACTGGGTACAGTTGCCCCTTTTCATTGAGGGCCCAAGGAGAAAAGCTCCAAGGTATCATATTTAATGCAATCTGTATTTCCAATAACAAATTTTATAATGCATTTTCAATGAATACATCACATAATAGTTTAATAAAAGTTGCAGTGATATTTACAAACAGTAAATTTATAAGCCTTGCACTGAGACTTTACAGATAAAAGAGCGGCAGGATAGGTAGGTAGGAGTAATTTAAGAAATATAATAGAGTGAAGTATTACAGGAAATGAACAAGTTTGATTGCTAACAGAGAAATACTAATAGAATAGTAATTTGGTTGTGCTAATTAGAAGTAGATATAAGACAGATGTATATAAAGTAGTCCTATAGTACAGCTATCTGTATAGTATAGTCTACTGTAGGACTTCTTTATTACAGAATAAGTTTCTGTGTTGAACCATTTATATTACCAAAAGTTTGTGAGTTCCTATGATATGTATGGGTTTGATTCCCTCAGACCTCGTTTTTCCTTGACCTTGAGCAAGTCACTTATCTAGACATTGCTTTGGGGTTGTCCTAAAAAAGGAATGAACGTGTCCAGTTGGCATACCTAAGTAACAAATAGATTATTATTACTATCACTATTATTATTATTAGTAGTAGTAGTGATGTTGCTGTTATTAATATCTAAACTGTTTTAAATTTACACCAGTCATACAAAATAGCTTAGAATAATTAGCCCCACACACTTCATGACCACCACACATGTATAACATTTGCAAGTTTATCAATACTTCCCACTTAATACAACATCAATATAGAATTCAGGAAAAAAATACATTTAAATTTTGCACAAAATTTTATCCCCCCCCCTCCACCATCCTGCCAATGGCGTAGTCCCTTTATGTAAATACTTTAGCCAACCCATAAGGTAGCAAACACTTTTTAAACTTAAACCAAACCAACATTTTTATGTTTACAGACACAAATTCATTTACAAATAACATTAATTATTACCATACCTCTCAACCGCTTACAGCAAGAAATGTGGACAAAGCCATAAATAAAAGTGGGACAAAGGCCCAAAAATATGGACATTTTTTAAAATATTGCTTTTACAAATTTAGAAATTAATAGAATAACAGGTTTTGCATTAGCATGAATTTTCTGAAAGGTAAGAAATCTGACACTCAAATGTCTGTAATTATTTTCTAACTTATAGTCTCTAATGATTTCCGGCTAACTTGCCAGAAAAACCACAATTTTATGAAAAAACTGACCAAAAATATGAAGCAAAAAAATCTGGACATTCTGCAAAGATTTGTACAGTCGAGAGGTATTACAATATAACCATGCACAACTTATTTAAAAATATATTCCTCCAGAAGAACGGAATTGTTTATTACAAGTAGTAAACCCTGAAAGCAACACAAGTTGGTGATTGGTGGATCTGCTGATCGTACTTCATTTGATGCATCTAGATTACTGGAACTAGGTACAGACTTTATCTTTACTGATCCAGCCAGTCCGGTAGTATCATACTAGATTTTTTGTTTCGTATTTTATCTGTTTTACCCTGTCCCTCATATTTTTTTTTCTGTAAAGTACCAGATGTTAACAGAAAGTATGTGGTGTCAGTTGTTGCGGTTTCATACTTTTTTTTCAGAAAACGCAGTCCCTGGTGTTGATTATTTGATGTACCCTTATTTTTGGTTTTGTCCAGAATTCTTGAACAGAGGTGAGGGTGATGTACCAGTTAGTACAACTAGTTGAGTGTGTGGAAGTATAAATCGTTCTAATTATAATTACCTCCACTTATTTTCTTGTCGTACTTTGCTGAGCATCACGTGCTTCTGAGTTTGATGGGAACCAGTTATTTATTGCTAGAAGACTTACTGTTCGAGTTTAAGGGTGTAGGTAAACGGCAGGTGTCAACAAGTGACAGGTACCACAAGCGTAGGTTACATGACAAAGGTGCAGTATCAATCCAGGAAGTACAGAATGTATCCATTTAATGGAACAGTGCTTTGCAAGGCAAACGCCGAGCGTTATGCACGAGGGCTGCCTTATTTCGCCACTGTAGGGCCCACCGGCTTTACCATGTGTATTTTTTTTATTTGTGGTATTCCCCACCCACCCAGCCATCGACTTGCAGCTTTGTCCAAACGAGCAACTTAAGTAGTTCATCAAACAGGCCCATGAGTAATCGTCACCACTAAACCGTATGGATGAGCCAGCTACTTAACCATGCAGTTATGAGTGCTCCAAGGCGGCCAGGAAAAACATTTGTGTATAATACTTTCAGACTGGTTAATATATTACTAGAAAACAGTCACCTATTATATCTACAGCTTAGCGATGTTCATTGCTTGTATTCACTATTAATTTTCTAGAGTGGTTAACACACGTACACAAGTTCAGTCCCTTTTCCAAGGCAGACCTTTTCAAAGATACCTTAATGGAATTTGAGTCGTCGATGATTGTCCCCCTGCGCTGTAAACATTTTGTCATGCCGCTTAAACAATCAAAATATGTCGATTACCGTTGTATTTTTGCCCTTTGTCTAAGGCACATCATCTAGTTAGTTGCGAAGTGCATTATGACTGGGGAACAGGTAAACAGACGATTTAGTAGCAATGTTTTAGGTTATTGTGATCTACTGGTGAAATTAATACAGATGGCTGGCTGTTTCTAAGCAACAGTGGTTGCCTTGAGTGCGTGTTGCGAAATTGGGGCAAAGTACAGGTAAATGCGCAGGTAAGGAAAACAAAGGTGCAGTTAGTGCATGGGTTAAGAGTGGAATTTGGCAAAGGGTCTGAAGCTGAGCTGCTTCTTCAGAAATAAGGATGAAGGAACTGGATACCCTCAAGCGACAGGACTTCTCAAATGTCCTAACTACATGTGACAAAGCAAGGTAGACTGCCGTACGAATTATTTTTTCCTAAACAAAGTCTTAAGACATTTTCAGTGAAAGAATGTGTGCATTCGATTTTTTAAATTATTAGTACTGTTCTACAAAAGCCGGCAATCTGTAGTAGTGTAGGTAAGGTGGAAACGAAGCTGCCTCTAGGACTTCACTTGCAAATGCTGAGCCTGATGCACATTATTTTTCACAAATTAGAATCTGTTTACACGTACAGTCTTTTTTCAGTAAATCTTGTTTTACTTAGCTTTTTATTTCATTTGTTAAATTTTATGAAAATGTTAGGTGAAGAAGACTGGATGATTATTTCTTACCTAAAGCGCGTGTTGGTGCGAGTTTCCTTATTCTATTATGCAGGTCGCCATAGTCTCACCCACTTAGTGAAAGAAGTCTTGGACAAAGCTTAAAACAATGGGGAGGGGGGACAAAGGCCCAAAAATAGGGACAGATTTTAAATATTGCTCTTATAAACCTAGAAAGTAACAAGAATAACTGGACTTTTTTATCATGCATACGAAGTCTAAAACTATAATGTATGTGATTATTATAGGTTCATAGGTTACTAGGCTATCTGCCCTGGGGCATTTATAAGCCTAGCCCGATTGCGTTTGGCTTACACCACCCCTTGATTTGAGTATACTGTGCCCTTTTTAAAGTTTAGTTTACTGTGCCTCTGTCTAATAGTGACACGGAAGTAATCCCTGGGACAAACCTATGATCCCCCATCCACTCATCAAGATTCTTCTTGAAGAGATTCAGTGAGGTGCTCTGCCTAACATGAATTGGAATTCTATTCCAGAGTGAAGGGAGCCTCTGGGTTATGAATCTGTCCCTCCAGCATGTTCTATTTATTTCTGTGCTGAGGTTCAAGTCCCTCGAGCGCATGGCTCTAAGGGATTTAGATTTACTGAGGTGGAGCATGTCCATTAATTCTGGGTTGGACATAGCTTTATATGTCAGGCATAGATCTCCTCGAAGTAGGCGGTATGCAACTGAGTAGAGCTGGAGTTTTTTTAACCAAGCAGCATATGGCATCTGTTTGAGTCCCTTGATCCTCCTGGTGAGGTACTTTTGGGGTCTTTCTAATGGCTGCAGGTGTCGGGTAAGGTACATCCCAAAGGGGGAATTGTATTCTATGATGGGCCTGATGAGGGATGAATAAAGGGGCACGATTACCTCTCTTGATCTAGATGTGAATCCTTTCATGATGAGGTGGGCTATGTAGAAGGTCTTTCTAACCACTTTGGCAATGTGGTTGTCAAAGGAGAGATTGCTATCAACTTGGGTCCCCAGATCCCTAATTACTTTCTCTGTACTTAATGGGTTACCACCTATGTGGTAATTTGTGGGCACATTGTTTTTGCCAAAGGGTATGACTATACACTTTTTGGCATTTAGCATTAGACCATGGCTCTGGCACCAGTTATCCGTCTCAGCGAGACCTTTTTGAAGGATGTTTGTGTCAGCTTGAGAGTCGATTATGGCGCCCAGTTTGCAGTCATCTGCGAACTTGGTGAGCCATAGTTCTCCCACGTTGGCCTGTACGTCAGAAAAGTAAATACCGAACAAGAGAGGTCCGAGGACAGAACCTTGTGGGACGCCACTTGTGACCGGTTTCGAGTCTGATATGGCTCCAACAACTCTGACTCTGTGGGTTCTGTCTTTGAGCCAGTTTGTGACCCATCTTGTGACATAGGGGTTTATATTTAGGCTGGATAGCTTATCTATGATGCTTGAGTGAGGTATTGTGTCAAATGCCTTTGCGAGGTCCAGATAGGCTGTGTGGACTACCTTCCCTTCATCTATGGCCTTGGTGACTGTTTCGAAGAAGTCGACCAGGTTCAAAAGGCAGGATCTGCCCTTGATGAAGCCAAATTGTGTAGGATCTAGTGTCTGTAGGTCCCCAATGTCTTTATGAGTTCCATGATGATCCTCTCCATAGCCTTGCAGACTAGGCTAGTCAGGCTTATGGGGCGATAGTTTCCAGGGTCCGCAGAGGTGCCACCTTTGTGGAGTGGGACCACTGTTGCTGTACGCCATTCTTTGGGCACATATCCTGTAGTGAGGCTGAGATTGTACAGCAGTTTTACTTGAGGGATTAGTTCTTCTTGGAGTTCATGTAGGACGCAACCTGGGACGCCATCTGGTCCCATGGAAGCAGTGTTTTTTGCTTTGGAGAGGGCGGCCTTCACCTGAGCATCAGAGATGTTTGGGAGGCTGCACTCTGCCGGGATAGATACTTGTTCTTTTGGGGGGGAGGGGGTGGAAAAGTTTGCACTGAACCTGTCTGCCAGGATATTGGCGATGTCTGTGGATTCAGGTATTTTTTGTCGTTTAGAATCAACTCAGAACAAGTCTGGGAGTTGCATCCCAGGTTCCTAACATAACTGAAAAAAGCCTTATGATAGTTTTTAGTGTCCTGTGCAATTTTTCTCTCGAAGCTGGCCTTGGAGGATTTTATGAGGGATCGTAATTTTTTGCTAGTACTGATCAGAGATGCCTTCCCTTTTAGGGATTTTGCTCTATCATGTAGTAGCTTCCTCCTTCTGTTGAACAGTTTATTTATGGCTGGGGTCCACCAGACTGGACGCCTGCCTTTGGATGATTGGGTCTTGATTTTGTTTGGGATAGCATGATCCATGCATTCCTGGAGATGTCCGTAGAATGCGTTTATATAGGATTCTGCAGTTTGGGCCGTAGTTTCCACTGGCCCTGGGGCCTTGAAGGATTCCACTTCGGTTTTGAGAAGTGTGAAGTTCGCTTTAGAGAAGTTTTTCACTGTGGTTTTCTGGGCTGGGGGTGGTGTCGGGATGTGGATATCCAGTGAAATTAATTTATGGTCTGATCTTACCAATGAGGGATATACTTCTGGCATGGAGCATAGAGTCCCCATGTTGGTAATGATCAGGTGTAATATGTTTTTCCCTCTTGTGGGAGTGGTGACTAGTTGTTCCATAGCATTTGAGTTTATAAATTCCAGGAACTTTTGGGCTAAGGTGCTGGGGCTTGAGTAATGCTCCCAGTCTATGTTTGGGTAGTTGAAGTCACCCAGTATATAATGGTGTTCAGAGAGATCTTCATGTTCTCCAATGTTTTCAGGAAAGCCGAGTGGGATTCTTGACTTTGAGAGGGTGGTCTGTAGGATGCTATAAACTGAAAAGCAGTCTTGCCCACTGTCAGTTGCACATGGATGGTCTCCGATACTTCGTGCAATGCCACTAACCTGGAGGTGTGGATATCCTTGATAAATATGGAAACTCCTCCTCCTTTTGTGGTTCGGTCTGGGTTTTGGGGCCGAAAAGCATGATATGAGATATAACCTGGTAGTGCTGGGGTGCTCTCTGGAGCTCTGAACCAGGTTTCTGTCACTGCACAGATATCGATGTTCTCCATACTGAGGAGAGCTTCGAGTGCATGCATCTTGAGGTTAAGACTTCTGGCATTTAGCAGCATTACCCTTAGTTTCTTGTTCCTTGTGCTGTCTATGGAGGTGGGTTTGACTTTTGAGCCTTGCCTAAAAAAAGGCACTACGGGGGTGACAAGACCCTTTGCCAATATCCGAAAACCCAGGGGTGACAGGTGCAAGCCGTCCCTAGTGAAGCAACGTGGCTTGTCGAGCATGTCATCCCAGGCTGACAGACACTGGATCCACTTTGAATGACACCAAAATTTTAGCCAATTGTTAAAATCGATCATTTTGTCTTTATACTGTGGCATCATTCTAGGTGAGGGTAAGACGCTGCTCAAGGCCAGGGTCATACCGGCCTGGGCTACATGATCAGAGAGCTCCTCTATGTCTCTTTTCATGTAGTCGAGGAAGATACGTCTCAGGTCATTCATGCCAGCATGTACAATGACTGAGTCATATTTGTATTTGCTTTGGAGTGACCTGAGTGCTTGCGTTATGTGGCAGATCCTAGCACCCGACAGGCAGCTCACTGTGACCTTTTCTTTATTCAGCCTGGTGAGCGGGACATCAGTGTGTCTGACAATAGAGTCACCTATTACAAGAGTATCAGGTGTGTTATTCAGCCATAAGGGCTGTGACTGCTTGGCACACTGACTTTGTGTGCTATGTGTTGTACGTGTTTTGTTTTGGGGTAGCGTTTGCTTGGATGTCTGCTTTGGAGGTCTCTGTTGCTTAGGTAGATTTTTATTTAGAGCCTCCGAGTATGTTTTTGGGTTTTTATGTGTTTGGTTCGCTGTTGTGGTGGGACTATGTGATACTGGAATTGTGTTGTGTGAGGTTACCTTCTCCTCCTGACTGGTTACACCAGTTTTGAGATGAGAGAGCTCAGCCTCCAGTTTGGCTATATGGCTGCATCTCTCACATATATTTGAACCTGTTTGGAGGAGGAGAGGGTTGTCCGTGTACATGAGACAGTTGTAACATTGCCTCAAAATTCCCAGATTCACCAGCTGGACTGGAGAGGAAACCATTGACTGACCTTTGGACATGCTAGAGTAATATAGGGAACTGAATTAAAACGGACTAATAGGGGACAAGATAATCGTAGAGAGTATAAGAGTAAGTAGTGCTTATGGTTTATTAGTGGTAACTTGTACAATTAGTTATTTGGACCAGTGAGGGGCCTTAGAATGAGAATATGGTGTTTAATTTGAGAGATAGAGCAGTTCTAAGGGAAAAAGTGAAGAGCAGACTTTGTGGAGCCAGGAATAGTTTAAACCCAATTAGGCGGCGCTGCCCGATGATGCGCTATGCGCCAAAACGCGCAAAACCGTGCAAAAGAGGGTTTTAAGAGAGGGAGATCAAGGAGTTAGGAATTGACCCAAAATGGCCAATAAAACTACAGTTTCAATGCAGTAACCACTCCCACAGGGGCAGGCAGGCTGCTCAATGTTTATCACTGCCACTGCTGAACACAGAGACTTCCCTTTAGCCCAAGCAAACAATGGCCTCCAAGAAACTTACAAACAGTTCAGAACAGCAAATCTGTAACTGAACTTTTTTAAATCTCAGAAAAGTGGGAAAAAAGCAAGATTTTTTTTTTAAGGAAAGCAGAGGTTCACAAGTATCAACAAGTTAGAACAGTGCAGTAAATGACCCCACACTTGAGTGCTAGGCCAGAGACAGATAAAATGCAAGTTTTAAGAAAAAAAACAATTTTAAAAAGAAGTGCAGGCAGGAAATTCAGTAATCAGCTCTAGGTTGTGTTCTAAATACAGTTACCAACACAGAAATCAAGTTTAACAAGCCAGAAAATGCTCAAAAGTAGGCGGCAATGCAGAAAAACTTAACAAATAATCTGAATCAAAATAATTAAAATTTCAAAAGTGGCTCCTTTCTTCTCTCAGCGTTTTCTCCTCTTGGTGGGTGCTTCACCAACAGCCAACAAGTCCGAAAAGACGCCAAAACCACAAGGCAATCGGGTTTTAAGTGAGGGAGATCAAGGAGTTAGGAATTGACCCAAAATGGCCAATAAAACTACAGTTTCAAGGCAGTAACCACTCCCACAGGGGCAGACAGGCTGCTCAATGTTTATCACTGCCACTGCTGAACACAGAGACTTCCCTTTAGCCCAAGCAAACAATGGCCTCCAAGAAACTTACAAACAGTTCAGAACAGCAAATCTGTAACTGAACTTTTTTAAATCTCAGAAAAGTGGGAAGAAAGCAAGATTTTTTTTTTAAGGAAAGCAGAGGTTCACAAGTATCAACAAGTTAGAACAGTGCAGTAAATGACCCCACACTTGAGTGCTAGGCCAGAGACAGATAAAATGCAAGTTTTAAGAAAAAAAAATGATTTTAAAAATAAGTGCAGGCAGGAAATTCAGTAATCAGCTCTAGGTTGTGTTCTAAATACAGTTACCAACACATAAATTAAGTTTAACAAGCCAGAAAATGCTCAAAAGTAGGCGGCAATGCAGAAAAACTTAACAAATAATCTGAAGCAAAATACTTAAAATCTCAAAAGTGGATCCTTTCTTCTCTCAGCGTTTTCTCCTCTTGGTGGGTGCTTCACCAACAGCCAACAAGTCTGAAAAGACTAATGACTTAGTCCTCTGATGTGGAAGAAAACCACAGATTTTATAAGAATTAGACCAAAATATGAAGCAAAAATCTAGACAGTCTACGAAAATCTGGACAGTTGAGAGCTATGCAGGTCACACATGCCTGTGTGACATTACTGTAGAAGTATAGGTATCAGTCTGCATGGATGAGTCTCGCATATTCACTTTTCATTATGAATTCTTAGTTTCCAGAGGGACTGACCGTAAGTTACTGAAGTATGTTCTTAGTGGGCATCAACTGGTTGTAGGATTGCCACCTTTTCAAATGCCCAAAGTGGAACATTTTTTGTGAAATGTGAGATTTTGCAGGACAGACCTTACCTGTGGCCAAAGCAAAGAATGGAACTTCATTTTTTTGCCAAATAAAATCTTATTTTTGTAGTGTTTGTGCTACTTATGCTGCTTCATATGACATTTAGTATAACATTTTAGGAGTTTCAGATACAAAATAATTGTTTCATGCAGCTGTGTGAAGATTGGAGGAAAATGGGTGAAGGCTGTCAACCTAGTCAAATAGAATTTGATACATAATTCTATCAATTGTATAAATAAATGTAAAATACAGGCTTGTGTCTTTAAATGAAAGAAGACACTGTAAAATGTGAACTTCAAGATTGTTGCAACATTGCCATCTGCTGTAAGGAAAACCAAGCCAAGCATTTCAAATATGTCTTTTGAAGCTGAAAAGATCTTATGAATCTCTTTGATGTTTACAAGTCGGCTCCAGTGAGTCTGGATGAAGGTTTCAGGCCCATTGTTTTAAGGTTAAAGTTAAGGGCCAGAATTAACATGTGGAAGGTGCTTTATTGCTCTGGTTTCTGCTAGAGTGTATATGTGAAATGTCTTGTATTGTTGTAGTTTCCTGAGCAGGTGTTAGCTTGCTAAATAATGCAGTTTGTGGCTTGAGAAAACCTAAGTGTCAAAGTTATGTAATTTGGGAGGGCCTCAGCATCATTTCATACAAACTGAGAAGAAATGTAAGCTTCTATTAATTGTTTTTGTTCTTACAATATCGACGAGGGTATGTGGTAAAATAAATTTGTTGTTTTCACTTTCTAGTGTATGTATCTTCAAAGCTAGGAGAACACAGATCTCAGACTGCACACTGTGACAGTGCTAGCTACACAGCACTGTAAAATGTGGCTCTCCGTGAGTGTTGACTAACATTGTCAAAAATGGGCATGGGTATTTATCGGTAATAATTAGACTAAAGTACCTGGCCTGGCCTGATGGGAGTGGTACTATGTGCCCTTATTGGCCGGTATGTCCCTGTCAAAAAGCCTAGCAAGCCTGGGTCAATATACTGGCTGGCTGGTTTCCAGATGCACAGCTTGGGTTACCTGGGATACCTCTGTTGACTGAATGTAAAACCAATCAACCTGCCAAACATGAACTAAGAATTGTTGCACTCAGTGTAGATACACTGAGAGGAAAAGGCTGGGAAGTGGGTGACATGATGGCATGGAGGTATTTGGACATCCTGTGTATCCAAGAGACAGGATGGAAGGGCAGTGCAACAAAACCACTTGACTTGGAATCCAGAGTCTACTACTCAGGAAAAGGACAGGCTAAAAATGATATGGAAATTGTGTTGAGGGAGAGGCTTCAGAAGACAGTGAGGGATGTTATCAGAATCAGTGACAGATTTATGGCAATCAGACTCCAGTGTGAGGAAAAGAGTGCATTCAGACAGCAGTTGCAGAACCTACTAGATAAAACAGGACAACAGGAATTGGTATTGATAATTGGTGACATATTGGGACAGACAGAACAGAATATGAGGACTGCCTTGGCCCACACTGGTGGGGCAACAAGAATAAAGAAAGAGAGGCCATTCTAGATTTCTGTCAGGCAAGTGGTTTGATGGTAGCCAACACATGGCATAGAAAGAGACATGATCATAAGATCGGTCAGAAGATCACATACAAAAGTGGTCAACATGCAACTCAGGTAGATTTCTTCCTAGTAAGGAAAGATCACTAGGGTAAAAGCAGTGATTGCAAAGTCATCCCCAGTGAAACAGTCAGCCCACAGCATTAAGCACTTGTTGCCACAATCAGTTGCAAGCATTGGTCAGGGAAGGCTTTAAGGGCAACAGAGACCAAGCTGAAGACCTGGAAGTTGACTGGAAAGCACAACAGTTCATGGCATTACTCAGGGTTCTAGTACCTCAAGAAGAGAAAATAGATGGAGATGAAGAAGAATGACAGCTCCTTAATACTGCTGTAAAAAGACACTTGTTGGAATGTTTTAAGCTAACACCTAAAATGTATAGGAAAAAGTTTAGTGAGCATAGATGCAAGGCAGATGAAAATGTATGTGAATATGTTGCCGAACTGAGCACTTATTTTCATAGCTGGGTGAGTGGCTGTCAGGTCACCACTTCTGTAGGGCTGGCAGACTTTTTGGTAAGGGAACAACTTAGCGCTTTGTCTGAGGACATGAGGATATGGTTAGCTGATAGACAGTGTGCTACTTCAGAGGAGTTGGGGAAGAAGGGAGACCTATACCTAGCAAGCAAGGCAGCCCTGCATAGGAAAGGGACACCCAGTACTGCTCATGGGACTAAAAGAACCCATGGTGGACAGCACAGACTGAACCAACAGAATCCGCCAGTAGCAGGGGAAGCCACTAGTCCAGGTACACGTCCAGAAGCTAGGGTTAAATGTTTTTAATGGAACCAGTGGGGCCATGTGGCATATGTTTTGAATGGAACCAGTGGGGCCATGTGGCATACAGATGTCCACGGAGGCAAGGTGGGGAACAAAAGGTGAAAGAGCCAGTAAGTGAGAAAGACAAAATGCCAATAGTAGGTTGTCTTGGGACAACAAGGGTACCAAACTACCACTAGAGGTTATATCCTATTGTAGTGAATGGCAAAGAGGCCATTGCTAAGAGAGATGCGGCCTCTGACATAACCATTGTAAAGCCTGCACTGGTTACAGAGTAGCTCTACTTGCCTGGGCAGTCTACTCCAGTCAGGGCTTTAGGAGGGATCTCATTCCAAATACCTTTGGCTAGGGTTCACATTGACTGGGAGGGTGGAGAAGGAAGCCAGCAAGTAGGTGTGTTTGAGGATATACCTGCAGATGTCCTGATAATGAATGATTTTGATAGTGCAGTACCCTGCGCTTGTGCAGTTACACCCAGTCAGGCTTGGAGACAAGCATGCAAGTCTGGTAGCCTGGGGGAGACCCAGACAAACTGCACATTTGCAGCCAGAACTGCTGAGGTAGTTACTTCAGGGAGGGAGCTGCTCTGTAGCAGTGAGACTGAAGGTGAGCCACAGCTGCTTGTGGGTACTGATGGTCCCTTGGACAGAGTGACTGCAAAGGTAGAGGTGAGTAGTAGTACCCAGGCTGACAGTGAGGCACCACTGTCAGAGGATGCCAGACGTCCTGTGGAAGGGGAGCTGGAAAAGGTTGCAAGGAGAGACTTGATACAGTCTCACCTCTCAGACCCTACATTGCAAGGCCTGAGGCAGGTAGCTAGGGAGGCACCTGATTCTCAAGGGAAGGGGGAATCTGTATACTGGAACAAAGGGTTACTGTACAGAGAGTGGACCCCTGAAGGAGGGATAGAAGGTGAGAGAGTACAGCAGTTGGTAGTGCCTAGAGCTTACCATATGATGCTTCTAGCCATAGCCCATGATATTCCCTTTGCAGGTCATATGGGCATAAAATGTACAAAGAGGCGTATTATGCAAAACTTCTATTGGCCTGGAATTTCCAGAGATGTAACAGGGTACTGCATGACCTGTGAGCAGTGCCAAAAGGTAGGCAAGGCAGGAGACAAGGTGAGAGCCTCTTTGATGCCTTTGTCTGTGATTGAGAAGCCATTTCAGAGGGTAGCTATGGATATTGTGGGTCCTCTGAGTACCCCAAGTTCCACAGGGAAAAAGTATATCCTAGTGATTGTAGATTATGCTACACGATACCCTGAGGCAGTGGCTTTGTCCTCAATTGAGGCTGAGAAGGTGGCAAATGCTTTGCTAGAGATTTTCAGCAGGGTAGGTTTCCCCAAAGGAAATACTGTCTGACAGAGGTGCCAATTTTATGTCAGACCTGCTGGCTTGTCTGTGGAAGTCCTGTGGGATGAAGCACAGGAAGACCACACCCTGCCATCCCCAGACTAATGGTCTTGTTGAGAGGTAAACTCTACAATCAAGTCCATGCTACAGGCATTTGCAGATCAGTTTAAGAGGGAGTGGGACAAATATTTGCCCCATCTGTTGTTTGCTTACAGAGAAATTCCCCAGGAATCCACAGTTTTTTCACCCTTTGACTTGCTGTATGGGCATAGGGTGAGGGGACCTCTAGATTTAATTCAAGATGAGTGGGAAGGTGAGTGTGAGTGTGAGTCTCGCAAGGAGTCTGTTGTGGCATATATCCTGAACCTCAGGACAAGGCTCAGGGAACTCATGGGCCTGGCCCAGGAGAACCTGGCAGAAGCCCAGCAACAGAAAAAGGAGTGGTATGACAGGAATGCTCGAGCTAGAGAGTATGCTGTAGGGCAGGAGCTGATGGTTCTCATTCCTGTCAGACACATCAAGTTGCAAGCAGCTTGGGAGGGACCCTACAAGGTGGTAAGTGATGTTAACTACATGGTGGAACTTCTAGGTAGAAGGCAGGAGCACAAATTGTACCATGTTAACATGATGAAACCTTACCATGATAGGGAGGCCCTTGTGCTGAGCATTTGCAGTGCATTGCAGAAGGAGTCTGAGAGAGATTTTGTGACTGATCTCCTCAGTGAGGCTCGGGCTGACACCTCAGTGGAAGGGGTAGCAATGTCCCAGCAGCTATCTCCTACCCAGATTCTAGAAATCCAAGCAGTGTTGCAGTAGTTTGGGGGCATGTTCACCGGGAAACCAGGGAACACCCACCTGATGCAGCACCAGGTGGATACAGGACCCCAAAGGCCTATCAGGCAGGCCCCTTATAGGGTGCCTGAGAGAGTCAAACAGACTCTGAGGGAAGAGGTACAGGAGATGTTGGAACTAGGGGTGATTCAGGAGTCCAACAGTCTCTGGGCCTCCCCAGTGGTACTGGTACCAAAGAAGGATGGCAGCACCAGGTTCTGTGTGGATTACAGGAAATTAAATAGTCACACAGAGACAGATGCTTACCCCATGCCTAGGACAGATGAGGCCCTAGAGCAGCTGGGCAGGGCTAAGTATCATACAACCATTGATCTTACCAAGGGTTACTGGCAGGTGCCTTTGACTCCCAGTGGAGCACCCACCTGATGCAGCACCAAGTGGATACAGGACCCCAAAGGCCTATCAGGCAGGCCCCTTATAGGGTGCCTGAGAGAGTCAAACAGACTCTGAGGGAAGAGGTACAGGAGATGTTGGAACTAGGGGTGATTCAGGAGTCCAACAGTCTCTGGGCCTCCCCAGTGGTACTGGTGCCAAAGAAGGATGGCAGCACCAGATTCTGTGTGGATTACAGGAAATTAAATAGTCACACAGAGACAGATACTTACCCCATGCCTAGGACAGATGAGGCCCTAGAGCAGCTGGGAAGGGCTAAGTATTATACAACCATTGATCTTACCAAGGGTTACTGGCAGGTGCCTTTGACTCCCAGTGCTAGAGAGAAGTCAGCCTTTGTGACTCCTTTTGGCTTGTATGAGTTCACAAAGATGCCCTTTGGGATGAAGAATGCCCCAGCGACTTTCCAGAGGCTGGTGGATAATATCCTAGCAGGAGCAGGAGGGTTTGCCCTTGCTTACATGGATGATATTGCTATCTACAGCTATTCCTGGCAAGAGCACGTTCAGCATGTCAGGGAGGTGCTGGGCAGAGTACAGAGGGCAGGGTTGATCATTAAGCAGAGCAAATGTCAGGTGGGTATGGCAGAGGTCTCCTACCTAGGACATAGAGTGGGGAGTGGTAAGATAAGGCCAGAACCTGCCAAAGTGGAAGTCATTCAGGCATGGCTTGCACCTGTTACCAAAAAGCAGGTGAGGGCATTCTTAAGGACATCAGGGTACTACAGAAAGTTCACTCCCAAGTATAGTACCATAGCTGCTCCCCTCACAGACCTGAAAAAAAGAACAGGCCAGATAAGGTAGTGTGGACCCCAGCATGTGAGCAGGCATTTCAGAAGCTTAAGGAAGCTTTGGGAGGACCCCCTGTGTTATCCAGTCCGTACTATAGCAAAGAATTTGTTGTGCAGGTGGGTGCTTCAAACTATGGGGTGGGGCTATACTTAGCCAGATTTCTTCACAGGGAGAAGAGCACCCAGTGGTTTATCTAAGTAATAGGCTCCAACCCAGGGAGGAGTGCTGTGCAGTGGTAGAAAAGGACTGCCTAGCCATAGTGTGGGCACTACAAAAACTTCAGCCTTATCTGTTCTGTATGGAAGAAAATTCACTGTGATGACGGATCACAACCCTCTAACATGGTTAAACAGAGCCAGTCAGCAAAATGCCAAGTTGCTAAGATGAAGCCTGGGGTTGCAAGCATATGATATGTCAGTGCAGCACCGCTGTGGGAGTAGCAATGCCAATGTAGATGGGCTCTCAAGACAGAGAATGGGGTGAGGTACTCCCAGATAGACCTGACACTCTCAAGCAATGTTTCTCAAGGGGCACTTGAAAAACGTGCTTGGGTTCCCTGGGGAGGGGGTGTGAAGATTGGAGGAAGATGGGCAAAGGCTGCCAGCCTAGTCAAATAGAATTTGATACATAATTTTATCAATTGTATACATAAATGTAAAATACAGGCTTGTGTTTTTAAATGGAAGAAAACACTGAAAAATGTGAACTTCAAGATTGTTGCAACATTGCCATCTGCTGTAAGGAAAACCAAGCCAAGCATTTCAAATGTGTATTTTGAAGCTGAAAAGATCTTATGAATCTCTTTGATGTTTACAAGTTGGCTCCAGTGAGTCTGGATGAAGGTTTCAAGCCCATTGTTTTAAGGTTAAAGTTAAGGGCCAGAATTAACATGTGGAAGGTGCTTTATTGCTCTGGTTTCTGCTAGAATGTATATGTGAAATGCCTTGTATTGTTGTAGTTTCCTAAGCAGGTGTTAGCTTGCTAAATAATGCAGTTTGTGGCCTGAGAAAACCTAAGTGTCAAAATGATGTAATTTGGGAGGGCCTCAGCAGAGCTGTTGGTTAATGTTTAAAAACTATTGTTCACTGAGAGACTGTAAGCATTTTGATCTTGGACATCTAACCCAGCACTGCTTGCACTTTATGTATGTAAGTAAGATTATAGCACTGTGTTTTCTCTTAAGATTAGCTAAAGATTAGAAAGTTAGATTAAGTGTTTTTCTTTGATATCATACCTGTCCTACTGTATTATTTTAAGTTTCTGTGTGATCTCTGAACTCTTAGATATCTCTGTGGTGTAGTAGTATTGTCTTGTGTTTTAATTATTTATTATTAAATATTTTAAAAACCTTTTCCTGTGGCTGGTTTGTGTAGAGATACGCTGTAGAGTACATTGCATATTTATAGAGGTTATCGTAATAGGCCACTCTAATAAGCCTTAGACTGTTTAGTCACATTACCAGTTGGATAATAATATTGCATGGTAATAATTGGACACCGTTTTAAGGGCCTTTTAGTAGCTGATATTATTAGCTGGGTGGTGGCAGGAATTACTACCGTATGGTCTGGGTAATAGGGGCACAGCTGGAGAACCTGTGCCAGCCTTTTCTCAGGAGGGTCTGTGTGGTTGTATAACCTCTTCTCAAAGTGTGTGTATGGTGTGTCAGCTACTTGGCAGGGACAAGAAACACTGGTTGGACATAGAGGGTACCAGAGGTTTTAGCTTGCCCAGCTAGGCTGAGACCTGGACCCTATAGCTGTGCCAGTGGGGAATCTTATTGGGGACCTGGTGAGCAAGGGAGCAACTAGCCCCAGACTGACTGTGATCTCTGTGTGCACTTAAGGGAAATTGTACTTTACTGTGTGTATTAGTTATCCTTTCCTCATCTAGGAGTCACCCTCTCTGGCGTCAGTGGTGAGGATTGAGGCTGCTTGATTGCTGGATCAGGGCATGGGAGTCACAAGCTGTTAAAGAAAACTTTGGAAATATTTTTGTCCTAAAATCTTATGACATTTGCAATTTTTTATTGTTTTTTTTTCTGAAGGACTCAATAGGGACTGCCTGCACAAAGAGGGACAGGTGGTAACACTAACTGTCTGAAAACCTTAGGCATTGTTTGCAGAATTCAGTAAGAATAAATAGGCTCCATGGGTCTATATTAGATAAATGAAAGTTTATCTTATGAAAGTTTATCTTACCGAACGCTAACATGAGCAAATATCCCGGAACCCGAAACCGGAATTGTGAGATCGCAGTACAGTGAAGATGGGAATATTTGCCCTTTCCTCACCGTAGTGCGATCTTGGAGTTGGAATATATATTTATCAGGGGGTGTGGGGTGCACAGCCCCCCACAATTGCAGTTTCGAGTTCCAGGATTTTCGATAATGTCAGCGTTTGGTAAGATAATCTTTTGTTTATCTAATATAGACCTGGCTCCATTCTAGGTCCCCTACTATTTAACATATTTATTAACCATTCTGTCACTGACTCACGAATGCCAAACTTGTCCAATATGCAGATGACTCTGCCATTATCTGCTGTGCCAAATCTCTCCTCAAACTTATGCAAATAACTCAGGACACCTTTACCAGCACTGAAACTTGGTCGCTGAACAATTACCTAGCTCTCAATGCAACCAAACCTAAAATCGTGATATTTACCCCATCAAAAAGACACCAAAATTGACATGAACTCATAGGTTCATAGGTTTTATAGGTTCATAGGTTGGTACTAGGTTTTTGGCCCTAGGGCGTATACAAACCTAGCCATAACAATTCCCTGGCTATTTCTTCCCACACTATTTACTTCCTGGACCCCTGTCTAGCAGGGCGACTGACGTGATCCCCGGGGTGAATTTTCTTTCTCTCATCCAATCGTCAAGGTTCCTTTTGAAGAGGGCCAAAGAGGCACTCTGCTTGACATGTATGGGCAGTCTATTCCAGAGTCTGGGGAGTCTCTGGGTCAGCAACCTATCCCTCCAGCATGTTTTGTTTTTTGTGATGACAAGGTTTAGATCCCTGGAGCGTGTGGCTTTGAGGGATTGGGATTTCTTTAAGTGTAGCATGTCCAACAGCTCTGGGTTTGACATGGTCTTGTATGTTAAGCAGAGATCGCCTCTGAGTAGACGATGTGCATGGAGTATAGCTGGAGTTTGTTAAGGCGGTAAGCATAGGGCATCTACTTTAGGCCTGTGATTCTTTTAGTGAGGTATTTCTGTGGCCTTTCCAGTTATTGCAGATGTCTTGAGAGGTACATACCAAATGGAGTGTTGTATTCTATAATGGGTCTAATGAAGGATGAGTACAGTGGTAGAGTGACCTCCTTTTTTCTGGATGAAAAGCCCTTAGTGATGAGGTGTGCCACATAGAAGGATTTCCTGACTGTTGTGGCGATGTGGTTATTGAAGGTGAGACCACTGTCCACCTGTGTCCCTAAGTCTCTTATCACACTTTTGGTGTTTAGTGTACTACCACCTATCCTCCTCTATAGTCAGCCTAAACAAGACTCCCATCAAAATAGTTCCCCATACCAAGCTACTAGGCGTCCTTATCGATGAACAATTAAAATTTGACATCCACCTACAAATTGACATTAAGAAAACCCATGAGAAGCTCAGAATGCTCTTTTGGCACAATCATTGCCTCACCAACTCACCAAGTGTACACTTGCTGTCACTTACTTCCTAATCTCTCTTATGTATGGAGCCCCTCACCTTACTAACCTACAATCCTCCATAAAGGCAAAACTTGAATCCTGTTACAATAAAATCTCTAATTTTGCTACCTGCTCCAAGTCCTATTCACACCACTGCGATACCCTACACTCCTTGAATTGGCTAGAACTCCCCAACTATCTCTCTTACATTCACCTCTCAACTGTCCATAAACTCATTTTAAAGTCTTCCAACTGCCCCTCCCTCTCCTCTATCCTCACCCTGCATCTTCCTGTCAGATCACACAGGTCCAAAAATCAGAATGTCCTCAAAGTATACAAATCCATATGTACTCCAGGACAACTTCTATTGTAATTCTCCCTAGCACACAAAAGGAACTCACTCCTACTCCACATCCGAATTACTCAGAACCACTTTTGTTTTAAGACTTTGCTTTATTCATGCCTCTCTTCTAACTGGGAATGCTCTTGCTCTCACCCATCCTAACCTCATTCTACTTCACTCTTACTCCCTTCAAGCTTTCTTTCACAAATTAAACCTAACACCTGCTATGCTCTTCTTACAATTTATCTTACAATACCAACTTCTATTATGTCTTATATAGCATAGGCATTTGTATACCTTGACTACAAAATGCTTTGTTATCCCATGTATTCACAGACTGCTTCATTGTGGCATATACCACAATATGCTTTTATCATTCTTGTTATTTCTAAGACTTTAATAATGTAATATTTTGTTAGCTTTTAATAGTTTTCTTCAATATTGTAATATTGTTTCTGGAGCTTTTCTCCCTGGGCCTCCATTGAAAAGGGCTCATTTCAGCCAAATAGACTCTCCCAGTTAACAAACTGCAAATAAACAAACAAATACATAAACTGTCTAAAATGGTATTGAATGGAATATTATTGACAGGTACATACTTTGCTGTTGGAGACGCAAAGCAAGCATAGAACTAGTTGCTTGTGTAGTACAGCTGAATAAATATACCCCTAAGTGTCCAGGAATTGTAGTGGGGATGTGGTCATTCTAGTAGAGGTCTTTCACCAGTCCAGTCGAATGGTATGCTTGCAAGTAAAAGTCTGTGGTCTGCAGAGGCAAAGTAAGTTTTCAAAGGAATGACAAAAGACACCAGTGAATTTTCATCTTTATTTACATTGCAAAGCATTTGATCTGTAACAGTAAAAAAGTTATAAACATACTATGACACGGTCTGAAGCCCTGTGGTGTTAGATGCATTTTGTAACTGTCATCTTCATGAGTTAAAAAAAATCTCTTTTTTTTTTGTCAAGATGAATAGTGTTGTGATTGGCCTAAAGTCTGAATCTCTGTAGGTGAAGGACACTTAAAAAATAGAAGATTGCTTCTTCCATTAATCATAGCAATGCTTAATGTAAGCAGAAGATCATATACATAAGGGAGTACATAATGCAGGATGCATCTGTCTTTAGAATATTAGGGTGAATTTTACTACAGTGAGCTGTCACTGTATCAGACATGTTTTATGGAGCTTTTTTAACTTAGTAATATAGATTTCTTGGAAAGGAAACTTGGAAATATTTGTCAAGTCAGGCATTTAGTTGCAGAAAGAAGTTGCTTAAAGAAGAAATACAGTATTGGATAGACACAAATGTGTAGGCTGTATACATCTTGTATCTGTAATGCTGAGATTTTTTCAAAGGTAATTGATTTAATTTAATCCCATATTTTAAGGGTGATTAAAGAGAAGGTCTTCTTGCTTTTTTCTAAGATAGGAATGATGGAGACCCTCAGAAGTAAATGTGTGCTTTGTTCAAGGACTTTTCTAAACTCATTAGGATTTTATATGGTTTTCAAAGCATTTCAAACCCTTTCTCTGACATCAGTTTTAATGTTTGAGGTGATCATCAGCATTTCAACCCTTCACTCTTCTAGACTTAATTGGAGACGTAAAATCCTGACAATTCATGTGAATACTAAATAAGAGAGAAATAGCACTGCAGTTTTGAGTATGGTAAGCATGTGTCTAGTCAGCCTTCCATTTTTAAAAGGTTTGTTGTTCTTCAGATGAGAAAGGCCTACCATTAAGAAAAAAACGGAGTGAATGTTTAGCTTTCAAGGAAAGCTTAGATGACATGTAAGTGTCTACTCATAGGATCAGGAATGCATTTCATGAGTCAAAGTGTTGCACATTCTACATAGTTTGTCACTATTTATAAAAAGCATTCTGAAAATGTCTGAGAGAAGTAAAAGAATCCTAAACTTTTTTTCAGAATGCAAAGAGCTCATCTTTGCAGACTATATTATCTAAAAATACCACCATAATAATGCATTCAAAGCATCATTAGGATATATGTAGGCATAACTTAGAGCTTTGATCAGATGAGTGGATTTTCCTAAAAATGAAGCTTTTCCTTTGGGTGATTTGGTTTGCCTTGTTATTTTCATGTCTTGGACATAGTCTTTAGGCTTTCATGCAGTGCCATATGGCAACACAAACTAGAAGGATAGAGGGTAGGGATGTAGCTAGGTTTTTTGGAATTGTATGCAATTTTCCAGAATGTAGCTTCCCTCCCATGAATTCATTGCCCCTCAGCCTTAGACAATACATATTTCTGGATGGTGTACCTTTTTACAAAAAAAAAAAAAAAAAATCTGCAAATGACAGGATTAAGCAAAACTAAGCAAATAAGTAATATAGAAAATCTTGCTGGATAGGCATTCATAAAATTTAAAATGACATTCATTGTGGTTTATATCCTATACAATTTAAGTTCTAGTTCATATCACTACACAAAATACATTTATTTTTAAATCATGCACTCTGTGGCATACATGGTGTATGCCTGAGGACGTACAACAGAGCGTCTTCCTTAACTCAGATGACACTAATTGCTTCACACTAGGCATTGGGTTCATATTCCTGTACTGGCACTACAATTCAGCATGACGAGGTATTCTGCTGAGGTGCCATTGTTATGATGAGGCATTAAACCAAGCTCCCATCTCCCTGAGCTGAAGGTAGATGTGATACATTTTACCAAGGTCCTACAGCACTTAATAAATGCATAAGAACATTTTCCCAGTGACCTGGCTAATTTTTCCACATTCATTGAAATGTACTATCTGGGGCTGTGACTGAAAAATGTCTGAAATGAATCAATACATTTAAACAATTATAAATAAACAGAGTCAAATGTAATAATTCCATGGATAGAGCCAGAGTAACAAGTACAGTTTATTATGTTATATGATTTGACTGTACAAAAATAAACTACAGTGAAAGTGGAATGTAACTGAATTTTACATATTATGTTAACATATGATACCTTGATAACTCATACTTTAGTGTCTGGGTTTACTCAACAGTATCATACAGTATTACAGAGTTATTTACATAGATAAAAATGTCAGAATTTACCAGGTCAAGACATCTGATGTCTGAAACTTCGAAACATCTGAACTTCTACAGAGATATCATAAAAAGTGCCTTTACTTTTACTAGGCAGATCATTTGGTTTACTTTAAGATTTATTTTTTCTCTTCAAAGGTAGTTAAAGTGTATCTTAATCACACCTGTTAGAAAATGACACACTTGCTGACTAGCACAATTTCTTCATATTTATAAAGGAACATAAATCAAAAGTTCTTTTAAGCAGTACATTTTCTGTCAAACTGTACAGTGCAGCTGCACCATGTGGGATGTGTGGATTTGTTTCATTCAACAAGTCCAGCACTATTTTCACCCCTTCATTGGATGAATTAGACATTATCCACATCCCAGCATGATATATCCAGTCATATATGTGGAGTGTGACTTGCACTTTTATTACCAATGCTTATCATTTTTAATTGTTTTCAGCATTCAGAATATCCCAAAATATGTTGCTTAATGTACACAATGATTTTCTGTTGGAAAAAAAGTATCTCAAACTTAAAGATGTGGTTATAGATGAAAAAACAGATCCTATCAGTTTTGCAAATATATTTGCCAAGCTTTTACTTTCTACTTCAGCAAGACAGCACAGTTCAGAAAGAGGACTCTGAATGATTAGTGATCTTAGTACGTTACACTAAACTACAAGGCAGCTTAATGAAACTATCACTTATTGACATAGCAACAGCATTCTGCTGGTCATGCTGGACGTAGTACTTGGCAAGCGCTCTGTGGATGGGCAGCAGTTTTGTATTTTACTGTAAATGCCAGTGAAGGAAATATTTGCTTATGTCTTCAGTAGCAGTATAGAATGGCTATAGCAACACATTCCATTATCCAAAGCACATTACCTGTACAGTATTGGCACAGCTACAGTGACACATTCCATTATCCAGCACTAATTACCTGTACAGCATTGGCACTGCTACAGCAGCACAATCCATTATCCAAAGAACATTACCTGTACAGTATTGGCACAGCTACAGTGACACATTCCATTATCCAGCACTGATTACCTGTACAGTATTGGCACAGCTACAGTGACACATTCCATTATCCAGCACTGATTACCTGTACAGTATCAGTACAGCTACAGTGACACATTCCAGTATCCAGTACTGATTACCTGTTCAGTATGGGGACAGCTACAGTGACACATTCCATTATCCAGCACTGATTACCTGTACAGTATTGGCACAGCTACAGTGACATTCCATTATCCAGCACTGATTACCTGTACAGTATCGGCACAGCTACAGTGACACATTCCAGTATCCAGTACTGATTACCTGTTCAGTATGGGGACAGCTACAGTGACACATTCTATTATCTAATGACAAATTACCTGCATAGTACTGGCACATCTACAATGATGCATTCCATTATCCAATGAACATTACCCGTATATGATCAGCATTTTACGGGGAATATTTTGGAATGTACTGCTGAGAATTCCTATGATTCAACATTGCCAAACACTATTTATTAATTAGGTGAGGGTTGCTTAAGTGCAAACTATCTATGCTAAATCAAAGCAGTTTTTGTGAAATGTAATCAGTTACTGCATCTTAGCTGTAGCCACAGGTATCTCTTGTGGTATAACACAGGGTTTTCCAAACTGGACCCTGAACAGTCCTGCTGTGTTTTAACAGAATAATGTATATTGAGCAGCCATAGCTGATAAATTGCTTAGCTTGCTTGTTAAGTGTCTGTTTTATAACTAAGCAAACTATGACACAATATACTTTATGCATAAGTTATCAGAGAAGGCTCTAAGGTCAACAGGCTAGGCTGAAGATCTGAAGTTGACTGGAGAGAAAGTAGAAGAGTTCAAGGAAATATTCAGGGTCCCAGCACTTCAGGAAGATGATTGAACAGGTGGAGCTGAAGTACCTGAGTGTCTAAAAACAGCATGTATTAGGACTGTAGAATAAGCATGTAGCTGAACCAGATAAGGTAATAAGGTAAATAAGAAAGCTGGTGGTGGTGGGATGCAGAAGTCAAAGTAATCAAAACATTATTAGTGCAGAAAAAAGTGGGAGATAGCCTTGCCTGTCTTTATTAAGAAAGAATACTGGTTGGCTAACAGAGGCTAAGATAATATCAAAGAACAAAACAACAGAGGTGCTTCTGGAAAGGGATTCAACAGATGGCACAAAGCAACTGCATTAAGTTACAAGCCAAGGGGAGAAAGATAAAGAAAATAGCAATCAAACATCTGTCAGAAGGGTTGCCAGCAAAAACCTGTGCACCAGTCCACAGGACATCAGAGGCAGACGGACGGAGTACGTCCAGCATTTTCCAAATGAAGAAAACCACATAGCAGCTGTACTGCCCACCACATAGTGTATGATGAAAGAAGAGCAGCCTGTCCGAGAAGAAGTAAGAACAGCATTAAGGAAAATGAAGTCTGGGAAAGCAACAGGTTCAGATGAGGTCACAACAGATAAGAACAAGGTGTTGGGTGAGTAAGGTGAGAAATGGCTCTGGAGGGTATTCAGAGCAGTATGGAGAAAGAGAGACAGAGTGATTGTATCCCATATGGCTAGCAAATATTTTTTTAGAGTCAGTCTGCAAGAACAAAGAGAACATTTACAATTGTAAACATTTTTAGAGGTATCCAACTCCTGTCCTGTCACACTGCATGAAAGTGCTAGAGAGCGTGAGTGATGAACAAATGCTAATGGTAGTAGAGTGTAAGATATGAGATGAACAGTTCAGATTCAGATCAGGATGCAGCACAATCAACATTCCTAGATTTGGAAAAAGCATATGATAAGGTCCCAAGAAAGCTGATTTGGGCAGTAATATGATGGTTCAAAGTTACAGAGACATTGGCAGAATTAGTGCAGGCTATGTACAAGGACCCAGTGACACAAGTATGAACAGTGTTCAGACTCGCAGAGGGGTCCCAGTGAGAATGGGTGTGCATCAGTGTTTAGCTCTGAGCTCACTGCTGTTCATACATTGGCAAACAGGTCAGAGGAGGCAGAACAACAAAGCTGCTATATGCAGCCAATGTGTCACTACAGGCAGACTCTGACCAAGAACTTCAACAAATAATAGAGAAATGGAATGCAAAACTGAAGGCACACAGGATGAAACTGAGTACCATTAAGATAATTATGATGGGAGAAAATGGGGGAAATCAAAACTTGAAAATCGAAAACTGAGGAGTGGAATAGGTTTATAGCTTCAAGTATGGGGGGGGGGGGGGTTGAGGAGAAGGAAAGCCTGAATGAAGAGGTCAAAGCTAGAATCAGAGGGGCTGAAGCTAAATGGTACAGAGTGTTAGGGGTTGTTTGACGCAAGAATGCCAAAGAAGCTGAAAAATAAGGTGTAGAAAGCAGTGGTGCAGCTAGTACTGCAGTAAAGGCCGAGGAGTTGAGAAAGCTAGAGGTAATAGAGGTTAAGTGCCCAAGACAGACAAAGACATCAGGACATCATAACAGAAGTCCAGATAGCTCCAATTGCAGAGAAGGTCAAAGTGAGCAGATAAAGGGATTTTGGACATGTATGCAGGAATACTGGAGAGATTCTGGTGAAGATGATTTGAGACAGACAGGAAAAAGGCAAGAGGAAACAAGGGCATCCAACAATGAGATAGATTGTGTGAGAAAAGACCTGCAGCAGTCAAGCATGACTGTTAAAGAAGGGTAGGAGAATGGCATTGGATCAAGAGAGCTGATGGTTGACACAACGCAAGGACACCTTTATCAAAATGGGAAAAGGAAGGCTGTTGAAGATGATGGTGATGTACTTTGTACAATACTGGCACAGCTTGAACAGATTTTGCCCATGTATCTTGTGTAATTGAAATGTGCTGGTGTGTTATGACAGTGTACTGCTTGCAGTCTAGTATTGTGATGATGTGAATGAGTTTGTATTGGTGTGTTGGAAAATTTGTACGAAAACTCAAGTCACTTCTACATAATTAAGTTGACTGACTTCTGAATGGAGACAGTTCATATTAAAGTGAAATGCGCATGCACACACACACACACACACACACACACACACACACACAGTAGAAGCAGTCAGTCGTGAGATGCACACACACAGAACACATTATAGAAGCAGTTAGTCTTTATTAGATAAACATTACAAAGTTGCTGTTTAGTTACAGATATTTTGAATACTTTGTCTTTAAAGGGAGGCTGCATGAACTGTCTTTTAGGTCTGCAGCTTAAAATGTAATTATTTTATTTTTTGTTACTAATATGCTTTAAGCTCCTTTGGATTCTACTGGAAATACATATTACTGAATTTTCATTTTTCTTTTACACCTGAGTAGTTAATTTTGGGCTGTTGTAAAGTTACAGCCATTGCTCAGTCTTTGCAGTGGTCGTCTGTTGAATTCATGCAGAAGTTAGACTCTGAACATGAACTGCCTGTGTAATGCTTGAGTGGTTAGCAAACTACCTTTGTATTGTTTAAACTGCACAACAGTGCAGAGTCAGGCTGCACTGTTATATAACTGAAGAGACACTAACCTCTAAGTAGGGATTTAACTTTTTTTTCCCTTTCTTGAGGCATAGCAATGTTATTAACACATTTTAATACTGTAAGAACACTATTGTTTCATTAACTGAAATTATAGCTTATTTGTGTGGAGAGAAAAACAATGCGCTTGCAGAGTATGGTGATGAGATTGCAGTTGTTATAGTTAAGGATTTATCACTCCATGGGGTGATTATAGACTCTTGAAAGCTCATAGAAGGCTGAACATGAATATTTTGGAGCATTGATTATTCCTAGAGCCAATAAAGTACTTGCTAGTGACTTTAATTACACTGGTATCGACTGGATAGGCTGTACAGATCATATGTGGAACTGCACTTCTTAGATATACTAAATGAGTATAATTTTACTCAAAAAGATGATAGGCCTACAGGAGGGGCACATATTTTGATTCCAATAATAGAATAAAAGGGATGGACTAGTGAAAAACCTAAAGGTCATCCACCGAGTAGGGAATATCTGATCATAAAATGAAGGGAAGAAAGAATGTTTTACAAGACCTAGCTTGAATTTACACAACTTAAATATGTTCACAGAAAGAAGTATTCCAGTCAACATTGTTATCAGGAAGACAGTGAGGAAAGTGGATGGGTAAATGTCAAAGAAGTTTGCAGTAAGCATTTAGCAAACACACACTAACTTGGTAAAAGAAAGGGGGAAACAAAAATAAACTTGGTGGTCTAGCTATTTGTATAGATTACCGAGAAAGAAAAATAAATGATTTACATAATGTGCAAGACATAAAACAAAGCATAACAATAGTTACTTGAATGGCATTACAAAAAAGTTAAATCTAGTATTGAAATTTAGAAAAAAAGAAATATGAAGATTCACTGGTTAATTTACATGACAACAAAGATTCTTTTCATATGATAGAATGCAAATAGTACATATGTTTAGTATGACCCTTACTGAATAGTAGTTGAAAGATGCAAAATGGTAGAAATATTTATAGAGTATTTTTCCAAATAACAGTCACTGTCATATTATTCCAACAAGTTTAAAAAAGCATATTAACTGTGCAACTATTTATATTTATGATCTGGTATCATCATTAAAAACCAAGTAAGGACAAACACTGCTATGGGACCAGGCAATATGTCTGGAGAACTCATCAATTTAATACCTGATATGCTAATAATGACACTTTCAAGTATATTTAATAACATGTTAAAGGAGGGCACAGTTCTAACTGACTAGAAGACATCTAATGGGGTTAATCATATTTTCAAAAGAGGTGATAAAACAGATTAAACATGCTACAGTACAAATAAGCTTGACATCTATATTATGTAAATGTATGGAAAGATGTATTTTCAGCTTACTGGTTAATGACAGCATCTATGGTTTAAATCTTTATGCAAACTAGCATGGCTTCATAAGAGGGAAGTCAACACTTAATGCTCAGCTAAAATTGTATGATAAGGTATCCTTCTTTAAATATCTGTGGAGAAACCATGCTGGGATACATGGCAGTCTGAAACATGATTATATAATACCTTATCTGACTAGAGCAAAAGTTAATCAGTACATAACATGATGAATAGCTAATTGGCCAACCTCCATCTGTGATAATACAGAGCACAAATTGTACCAAATCTAGTATGAAATTACTAACATAAGGAATCCCTGAGGGTTCTGCTCTGGAACCCATTCTGTTTAATGTGGTCCTAGCTGCTATGCCAACTTCAGAACCCTTTGGGATGATAAAATACGCAGATGACTGTATGAGGTGGTGGTGCCCAAATATGTAGTATTGCAGATTTGATTTAATTAAATAAATATCTAAATAAAATTGAATAGGCAGCTAAAGCAGGATTGCATTTCAAATAAAAAATGCAGTTATTGAATGTAGCAAATACGTCTATGGTGATATAAAAATGGGTTTGAATATGCTAGATAAAGTTAGCCAGTGAAAAGACCTAGGTGTTGTTATTGAGCAAAGACCAAATTTTAGATGGCATGTCAGTGATATTGAAAATAAAGCTGTCAAACAAACTGGGCTAGTTCTTCTTACTTTTGATACAAAAAATGCTGAAGTCTTAAAATGTGCATTTACATCTCTGGTTGAACCCATCATTGAATGTAATTTATTAATTTTGTAATCTATCAATGTCTGAAATTGCAGCCTTTGAGACTTTGCAAAGACTCTACAGTAAAAGACCAAACAATCTGAAAAAAAGATATCATACTCTGAGAGATTAAAGGCACTGAGTCTTGGTAGCATCCTGAAAAAAATAGTAAGGAGAAGTTAAGCTTGGCTTTTAAAGTTGCAATAAATGATGAAATAAGAAATAAAAATGGGTTGACTATAGTTGAATTATACTCGCAACGAAAACAGAGGAGTATTTTAAGTTGTTGTGAATAACAGATGAGAAGCTTGTTCCATATTCCTTGGTATGAACTATGTCACAAAGCTGTGCCAGAAAGACTAGCACATTAGGCTAATTTAAGCATGGAGTCAAGTACATAAGCAATAACAAGTGTAAAGCTGGTATGTTATAGACTGCAATACTGATGGTTTAGAAGACCATTTTGCATTGGAGAAATAAAATAGTGAAAATTATATTAGCTTTTACCTTTACACTGGAACACCATACTTGTCTAGGTGTTGTAATGTAAGCTGTCACTATTAAAGTATATTCTTTGCATCATACTTTGATGGAGTTTGGTCTGTTTTATATTATACATAATTATTCTATGGTATCCAGTATCCTATCCATGACCAATACAACTTTAGTTTGGACAGTCTTTGACAGAGTATGGTTTCCTGGCATTTCTTGTTTAGAAGTAAGAGAAAAGGTTTCAGAGATGCAGTTATTTTCATCATCCCAAAGTTTGGGTGCCAGTCACTGAAGGTAAAAAAAGAAGTACACTTGACGGTAATAAGAACTTCCATACTCTGTACTGTCTCACACATGGCGACCAGGACTATCATCTCAGGCTTGGGCAGCCACACCCGCACACCTGTAATGTCAGCTTTCCATGTCATGACTGGCATCTTCTTGCCAGCTGAGGTAGTATGTCATGAGAAGAGTGATGTGAGCTGGCCAGGAACCATCATCCCTCTACTCAGCATGTCTGCAAGTGTACCCATTAATCACCTGAGCCCCAATCAAACTTGAGTTGCCTGGGCTGTAGTCAGGGCTTTACTCTCTATGCCACTGAAATAGGCCTGTCTTCTCCCAGACAGTTAAAAAGAGGTGGCAGTAGAATATTGTTAAGTTTATCAAAAAGGTTTCCCTGAACATCTATACTTGGGCCACGTCTTCTCTTTCTTTATCAGCTATAGCAGTGAAATCAGAAAAGCATCAGGTAGCATTCTATAAAAATGTGTGCTAGAACTGTCATCAGAGGGTCAGAAAACCTTTCTGTGGCAAAAACTGACAAACCAAAATGGCATCAAATGTCATAGTTAAAATAGAGAGAAGGAAAGGTTAAAAGGAAATTACATCATTCTTCATGGGGTATAAGGAAATGTAGAAAGTACAGGACGATAATATATACGATGAAGGAATATGATGTTGAATATGGGAAGTGACAGAAGCGGGAAAAGAGGAAAATACACCAAACTCTGTCAGGAAGGGAGATAAAACTATTTATAGAAAAGTGTCAAAGAAATTTTGGGAGGCATACCAAGACTTCATAATGGGGATAGAATTGGACTGGTAGATTCAGATTAGCAGTTATTTCAAATCCATTTGAGTCAGTAACTCCAAAACAGTTCTACCATACCACACTAAGGAGACTCATAACTCATTTGTAAGACTAAGCTCTTTCATTCTTTATTTACATTTTAACAGAACTTGTTCAGAATCTAATTCATAAAATTTGCTCTCAGTTTAAAAATCAAAAGTGTTTTGCCACATGACTAAAAAAACAGCCAATTATGAACTTGTAATCACGAAAATAATCCTGGTGAAGTGTTTAAAATCACTTAAAAATGCATTGAATAAAGTACTGTTAGTACTTGGTAAGAAAAAAAACACCTAATCAGAAATGTGTGTTGGTGAAAGTAACCAATCCTAATTGAGAATTTGTACTCACTTAGAGAACACACATAGTACAACACATATATCTTTTAATACAATAACCCAGTGAAAGAAACAATTAATGGTTCTGAACTAACAGAAAACATTTAATATTAATGTAATCATTAAATTCTGCATGTTTATCTGTGTTTAGTCTAATTTGCCATATAGTCTCTCAACACTCGAGCTGCACTTTGTAGTCCCCATTGAAGTCACTTAAACTAACGGCAAAAAAAACAAAAGCTAAACTTCTTGAATGAATCACACGTAATAGAATGCTTTGCCAGTGTATTATTAGTGTCTTTATTCATGGTTGCAAGAACATGTTTGTAAATTCTGTGACTGAGTTTTCTAATTGTCATTCCTACGTCAAAACAAAAACATGATTTGCAGGTGGCAAGATAGACTACCCCCTGTATCTGGCAGTCAAATCTTTCCTTCGCTCTGATAGTGATATCCCATGCACTTAAGTGTACCCTTGATGAATTGTTGACAAAACAGCACTGTTTACAATGTCCGCACTTAAAAGTGCCTACTGTGTCTTTGATTGTGTCTTGCATTGCCACTCCACTCGAACATATTTGATGCATTTGTGAGTAAAAAGGGAGTGTTGACCCAAAGCCTTTGTTAACTCATAATTCCCAAAAATAATTTTCCAGTTGTCATTCAGAATATTCTTAATAGCATTCATGTCTATAATGATATGTAAAGGAAAAGCTCTTTGAAAACCAGTCACATTCAGTTCTTTACTTGGGGGCTGTGCTTGCTGCTGGCAATGAAGTAATGTCGCTAGTCTTACTGAGGATTTCTTTAGCTGAAGTGCCTCTAAGCAATGAAACTTCTTTCATGAGCTTGGTTATCCAATCAATACCATGTACTCTGTTGAGAAAAGAGTTTTTCAAAATGAGTGATTTGAAAAAAGTTGTATCGTCACTTGTCAGCCTGCTCAGCCGAATAAATTATCCCTTTACCACACCCTTTTTCATATGCGGTGGATGAAGACTTTGCGTAGATATTAATTAGCAAAAGTCTTCTTGTAAATACTGCTCTTGATTGACATGTCTGTATCATCAGTAAACAAGGTGATGTCTAAAGAGTTGATCGTCGTGCCTTAGTCACTTGTGGTGAACTTCAGGAAAACTGTACTAATGTTCAGAAAGGAAATTAGTTGCTCAAACTATTCCATTGAACCTTTCCATATAAAAAACAGGCTGTCTATGTATCTACAGTAGAGTAAAACTTGCAAAAACAAAGGATGATTTTTCAAGTATTTCTGTTCCCATAGAGCCATGACTAAATTTGCAAAGACAAGGACAACTCTGGTCCCCATCACAACCCCTGTTTTCTGTTTAAACAGTTTTCTAGAAAACGAGAAAAAGTTGTTTTGTTTTGTATAACTGTTTTTGAAAAGTGTACACATGGTATTGATCAGACAATTGTTAAAATTAGTGAAACCATCCAGATATTCTCTAGTGAACTTAATCCCACTCTTCTGGTCAATGCAAGTATACAATGAAACCACATCAAGGGATGCAAACACATAACCATCCTCAAACTCTTTAAACTCTTGTAACAATTCCAACAAATGCCAAGAGTCTTCAAGATGGTGTTCAGAAGCCTGTACCACAGGATTCAAGATGTAATCAAGACAGATAGAAATAGGTTCTGTTTTGTAGTGATCCACTGCCACTACCAGTCTAAAAGGTGGTTGAAGGCAATCTTTGTCATCTTCGGAATACCAAAAAGTCTTCCCATCTTGGGTAGATTAACTTGCATAAAGGTGTAAATTTTCTCATTCCAATTTCCTTGACAAAAAAAAAAATCAAAAAGCATGACATCTATGTCCTTGAAACATTTACTGATGATGTCATTGGCGATCTCTTCATAACACGTTTCATCGAGTAGCCTGTGTGTAGTCCTGACTGTTCATCACCACTACCATGTCACTTTCTTCTGCTCTCATAATTCTGATTTCTCTATTGTTACTCAAATCAAAAAGTGCTTTTGTTCTGGAAAAGAGGGATTAAACTTCCTGGGCTTGTTGCCTAATTTCATGCTTAAATTAGCTTTATATTTCTCTTGAAACACTTGTAGCATATTGTGTAATGGAGATTGTAAGTGCATTTCTTTTCAAGAATGTCAGACTTTTCTTCAAATTTAACATGAATAATCGCGTTAGTCAAATCTGAAGCTTGTGTGGGAATGAAAGAGAATACCTTTTTCAGTACATTTGTGTGTTCGAGGTCTAATACAAAATTACTCAGGCTTAAAATTTCAATATTAAAGCTCATTTTTTTTCTTCCCCTTCCCTCTCCACTTGACTTGAGATTTCTCCCCATTGGCCACTTCGGAGTCCTGACATTGCTGGAGGGATTTACTAGAGAAGGGGTAAGAGGAATGCTCAGAGTCTCTGTAATTCCATCCCTATTTGAATCACTATTGTTTGCAACTAAATTCAATCCTTGTTTTCTACTTGCAGAAAGTTCCGCTCTTACCTGAGCTGCAGTGGTTGACACAGTGGTGATAGACTGATTGTTGCTCAAAGGGTAAGCTTCGCCTTTCTGATAGGCTGTAAGATCTCTACGTAGTTTGTTTCTTTTTCTGTTAATAATATTGGCTGTGTGACTCTATACCTTTACAGCTATACCATTGTATGGGTTCTGAAATGCTGCAAAGCTGTTAGATTTCTTAATGTTGTCATCTAGCACCTGAATTTCTTCTTTCAGAATGTTGATTTTCTCCTTGTAATCATTAACCAAAAATGTCATAATTTGGACTCCAGTATCATTAAAAGGTTTTACCAATTCCTGATATAACTTCCCATTGTTTACATTGTTGGGAAACTTGTGTATCTGCAAACCCAACAAAATACACTCTAAATGAACACGTTCTAATAAATACATGACATCATACAGTCAGGACCTGTATTTGGTCACTAAATGTTCAAGTCTGTAAATATTATTCTTACAGACTTCATGTTGGTCTTGGTGATTTAAATGAGTGTTACTAACCAATCCACCCATGTGTGTGACATTGTGATCAGTGAGTAGATTTTTTTACTGACAATGGTGACAGAACCATGGTTTGAAACTTAATGCCAAGAAATGCATAATGCCCTTTGGAAAGTTGGCTACCCCAGGAAACTACCTCATTGATAGCATACTGCTAAGAGTACACCCAGTAGTTGGGGATTTGGGGACATATGTAGATAGTAAACTGGCTTTTGACCAATATGTCTATAAGATAGTAAGGAAATCATTCTATGTTGTTGAAATTATCAACAAGAGTATGGCATCCAGGTACTAGGAAATAATTGTTCCATTGTATTCGGCCCTCATCAAAACCATTGTGGAATGTAATACCCCCTTTGGTATGTACTTGACTAGGCATATGCAACAACTGGAACATCCAGAGTACTTCCTCACAAAAAGAATACAGGGTGTGAACTTTTATGTGAATTGCTTCAAAGCCCTATCCCTATACTCTGTAGCCTACATATTGTTGAGGTGTGATTTATACGTGGCATACAAGACATTCTTGGATCCCATTCTGATGGACCTTTTTGTGTATCAGAAATAGCATCAGTGCTACTCAATGCAAGGACTTAAGTGTCTCTTCATGAAGTCCTCTTTATGTAGCAGAAAATGTTTATGTTTCCCAGAGAATATCCCTACTTCTGAACAAGCTTCCCATCCAGGTGAAGTATAACTCATCCAGGTGAAGTATAACTCACTCCTAACCCTATTTAAGTCTAACTTGAAACAGTGAATGGGAATTTGGAAATTCACCACAATCTGGATCCTGTGTCTCTAATAGGCAGAGGCTATTTGTAAATGTAAATTAGTTCATGCTCTAGCTTGCATTTAACCCTAAAATAGACCCCCTAAAAATTTACACCACCAAAAAAAAAAAAAAAAAAACTTGCTGGATACATTTGGGTAGCATGGCTAGGTTTGTAAAGGCACTTGTGGTCATTAGCCTAGTAATGGATCCAAGCTGAAATGTATGAGCTATTGTGTTTAGAGCTTGTC